>NC_052316.1:47495216-47637394 GCF_016432855.1 Salvelinus namaycush | reverse complement strand
GTGAGAGGGAGGGAGTGAGAGGGAGGGAGTGAGAGGGAGGGAGTGAGAGAGAGGGGTGGAGGGAGGGAGTGAGAGGGAGGGAGTGAGAGAGAGAGGGGGATGGAGAGGGAGTGGGAGAGAGGGAGGGAGGGAGAGAAGGATGGAGAGGGAGGGAGGGAGTGAGAGAGAAGGATGGAGAGGGAGAGAGACAGAGATGTGGTTAAGATTCAGTGGGGTCTGAAATGATTGACCCCCTTGATAAAGATGAAGTAATGACTGTACATAATACATTATTCAAATACTGAGCTATATTGTATGCTCGAAAAAATTGGGAAATGATATTGTTTTATACTAATACAATCGCTCAGAGAAAGAGATTTTGTTTCTCATCAAGGTAGGGGTCAAAATGATTGACACCCTTAAATATTATTATAAATTAAGTAGTCAAAAGTTTAGTATTTGGTCCCATTTTCATAGCATGCAATGACTACATCATGCTTGTGACTCTACAAACTTGTTTGATGCGTTTGCGGTTTGTTTAGGTTGTGTTTCAGATTATTATGTGCTCAATAAAAACTAATAGTAAATCATGTATAGTGTCATTTTGGAGTCACTTTTTATTGTTTTTGGGCCAAAATGTCCTGGTACTTGGTAAAGTTCATGATGCCGTTGAACAGAACAGACGAAATCATGAGGTAAACGATAGAGCAGTAAAATAGAGCAGATTCAGTTTGGATCCAGACTCCTTCCTAGCAGACAGACAGTGTGTCATTTGGATCCAGTCTCCTTCCTAGCAGACAGACAGTGTGTCGTTTGGATCCAGTCTCCTTCCTAGCAGACAGACAGTGTGTAGTTTGGATCCAGACTCCTTCCTAGCAGACAGACAGTGTCTAGTTTGGATCCAGTCTCCTTCCTAGCAGACAGACAGTGTCTAGTTTGGATCCAGTCTCCTTCCTAGCAGACAGACAGTGTGTAGTTTGTATCCAGTCTCCTTCCTAGCAGACAGACAGTGTGTAGTTTGTATCCAGTCTCCTTCCTAGCAGACAGACAGTGTGTCGTTTGGATCCAGACTCCTTCCTAGCAGACAGACAGTGTGTAGTTTGGATCCAGGTTCCTTCCTAGCAGACAGACAGTGTGTAGTTTGGATCCAGACTCCTTCCTAGCAGACAGACAGTGTGTAGTTTGGATCCAGTCTCCTTCCTAGCAGACAGACAGTGTGTCATTTGGATCCAGACTCCTTCCTAGCAGACAGACAGTGTCTAGTTTGGATCCAGGTTCCTTCCTAGCAGACAGACAGTGTCTAGTTTGGATCCAGGTTCCTTCCTAGCAGACAGACAGTGTCTAGTTTGGATCCAGGTTCCTTCCTAGCAGACATACAGTGTCTAGTTTGGATCCAGTCTCCTTCCTAGCAGACAGACAGTGTGTAGTTTGGATCCAGACTCCTTCCTAGCAGACAGACAGTGTCTAGTTTGGATCCAGGTTCCTTCCTAGCAGACATACAGTGTCTAGTTTGGATCCAGTCTCCTTCCTAGCAGACAGACAGTGTGTAGTTTGGATCCAGGTTCCTTCTTAGCAGACAGACAGTGTCTAGTTTGGATCCAGACTCCTTCCTAGCAGACAGACAGTGTCTAGTTTGCATCCAGTCTCCTTCCTAGCAGACAGACAGTGTGTAGTTTGGATCCAGACTCCTTCCTAGCAGACAGACAGTGTCTAGTTTGGATCCAGTCTCCTTCCTAGCAGACAGACAGTGTGTAGTTTGGATCCAGTCTCCTTCCTAGCAGACAGACAGTATCTAGTTTGGATCCAGGTTCCTTAGCAGACAGACAGTGTCTAGTTTGGATCCAGTCTCCTTCCTAGCAGACAGACAGTGTGTAGTTTGGATCCAGGTTCCTTCCTAGCAGACAGACAGTGTGTCGTTTGGATCCAGTCTCCTTCCTAGCAGACAGACAGTGTCTAGTTTGGATCCAGGTTCCTTCCTAGCAGACAGACAGTGTCTAGTTTGGATCCAGGTTCCTTCCTAGCAGACATACAGTGTCTAGTTTGGATCCAGTCTCCTTCCTAGCAGACAGACAGTGTGTAGTTTGGATCCAGACTCCTTCCTAGCAGACAGACAGTGTCTAGTTTGGATCCAGTCTCCTTCCTAGCAGACAGACAGTGTCTAGTTTGGATCCAGACTCCTTCCTAGCAGACAGACAGTGTCTAGTTTGGATCCAGGTTCCTTCCTAGCAGACAGACAGTGTGTAGTTTGGATCCAGTCTCCTTCCTAGCAGACAGACAGTGTCTAGTTTGGATCCAGTCTCCTTCCTAGCAGACAGACAGTGTGTAGTTTGGATCCAGACTCCTTCCTAGCAGACAGACAGTGTCTAGTTTGGATCCAGACTCCTTCCTAGCAGACAGACAGTGTCTAGTTTGGATCCAGTCTCCTTCCTAGCAGACAGACAGTGTCTAGTTTGGATCCAGACTCCTTCCTAGCAGACAGACAGTGTGTCGTTTGGATCCAGACTCCTTCCTAGCAGACAGACAGTGTGTAGTTTGGATCCAGTCTCCTTCCTAGCAGACAGACAGTGTGTAGTTTGGATCCAGTCTCCTTCCTAGCAGACAGACAGTGTGTAGTTTGGATCCAGACTCCTTCCTAGCAGACAGACAGTGTCTAGTTTGGATCCAGGTTCCTTCCTAGCAGACAGACAGTGTGTAGTTTGGATCCAGGTTCCTTCTTAGCAGACAGACAGTGTCTAGTTTGGATCCAGTCTCCTTCCTAGCAGACAGACAGTGTGTAGTTTGGATCCAGGTTCCTTCCTAGCAGACAGACAGTGTGTAGTTTGTATCCAGGTTCCTTCCTAGCAGACAGACAGTGTGTAGTTTGGATCCAGTCTCCTTCCTAGCAGACAGACAGTGTGTAGTTTGGATCCAGACTCCTTCCTAGCAGACAGACAGTGTCTAGTTTGGATCCAGGTTCCTTCCTAGCAGACAGACAGTGTCTAGTTTGGATCCAGTCTCCTTCTTAGCAGACACAGTGTCTAGTTTGGATCCAGTCTCCTTCTTAGCAGACAGACAGTGTCTAGTTTGGATCCAGTCTCCTTCTTAGCAGACAGACAGTGTCTAGTTTGGATCCAGGCTCCTTCCTAGCAGACAGACAGTGTCTAGTTTGGATCCAGTCTCCTTCTTAGCAGACAGACAGTGTCTAGTTTGGATCCAGACTCCTTCCTAGCAGACAGACAGTGTGTCGTTTAGGGCCATTTCAAGTGTCCAGGCTGCTGAGCTGAACTTGGGGAGACGAGGGGGTCCTGACTGGGAGACTCTTGTTAAATATAGCCTGCAGTGGAGGTGAGAGGAAGGGGTCCTGACTGGGAGACTCATTTTAAATATAGCCTGCAGTGGAGGTGAGAGGAAGGGGTCCTGACTGGGGCCGGTCTGGGGGAAGAGCCTTGTGTTATCACGTTGTGCAGAGCAACACAGACCCTATGGGGGAGGGAGTCTATTTCTTAGACACACAGCTACGGTATGTTGCCAAACAGGTCCTGGTGCCTTTTATAGTCCTTTACCCATAGTAACACAGCCCTAGTCTATCCACATCCTTTTTTAATGTGAAGGACAGATCAACAATCATTTATTAATGTAAAGTACAGATCGACCATCATTTATTAATGTAAAGTACAGATCGACCATCATTTATTAATGTAAAGTACAGATCGACCATCATTTATTAATGTAAAGGCCAGATCGACCATCATTTATTAATGTAAAGTACAGATCGACCATCATTTATTAATGTAAAAGACAGATCGACCATCATTTATTAATGTAAAGTACAGATCGACCATCATTTATTAATGTAAAGGACAGATCGACCATCATTTATTAATGTAAAGGACAGATCGACCATCATTTATTAATGTAAAGTACAGATCGACCATCATTTTTTAATGTAAAGTACAGATCGACCATCATTTATTAATGTAAAGTACAGATTGACCATCATTTATTAAAGTACAGATCGACCATCATTTATTAATGTAAAGTACAGATCGACCATCATTTATTAATGTAAAGTACTGATCGACCATCATTTATTAAAGTACAGATCGACCATCATTTATTAAAGTACAGATCGACCATCATTTATTAATGTAAAGTACAGATCGACCATCATTTATTAATGTAAAGTACAGATCGACCATCATTTATTAATGTAAAGTACAGATCGACCATCATTTATTAATGTAAAGTACAGATCGACCATCATTTATTAATGTAAAGTACAGATCGACCATCATTTATTAATGTAAAGTACAGATCGACCATCATTTATTAATGTAAAGTACAGATCGACCATCATTTATTAATGTAAAGGACAGATTGACCAACGCCATCATTTATTAATGTAAAGGACAGATCGACCATCATTTATTAATGTAAAGTACAGATCGACCATCATTTATTAATGTAAAGTACAGATCGACCATCATGTATTAATGTAAAGTACAGATCGACCATCATTTATTAATGTAAAGGACAGATCGACCATCATTTATTAATGTAAAGGACAGATCGACCATCATTTATCAATGTAAAGGACAGCTCGACCATCATTTATTAATGTAAAGTACAGATCGACCAATGCCATCATTTATTAATGTAAAGTACAGATCGACCATCATTTATTAATGTAAAGTACAGATCGACCATCATTTATTAATGTAAAGTACAGATCGACCATCATTTATTAATGTAAAGGACAGATCGACCATCATTTATTAATGTAAAGGACAGATCGATCATCATTTATTAATGTAAAGGACAGATCGACCATCATTTATTAATGTAAAGGACAGCTCGACCATCATTTATTAATGTAAAGTACAGATCGACCAATGCCATCATTTATTAATGTAAAGTACAGATCGACCATCATTTATTAATGTAAAGTACAGATCGACCATCATTTATTAATGTAAAGTACAGATCGACCATCATTTATTAATGTAAAGGATAGATCGACCATCATTTATTAATGTAAAGGACAGATCGATCATCATTTATTAACGTAGAGGACTAAAGTATATCAGGGGTGTTGTGAGCGCAGGGGCTCAAAAAGCTGTGGAGAGCATGGCAGCACATACCACTTGGTTTAGTGGACGGTTAATGCATCCACCCAGCTGACTGAAGAACTCAGTGGACATGATGATGAAGGGTCTTTAGGAAGTGTTGAGGCCTAAATGGTCTGAGCAAAGACAGTAAGTACGCTATGAAAATAGGTAGAAACTGCGTCTCCAGAAATCCCCGGTCACGCTTGTAGGCGATGTCCTAGTGACGTTGGCTAACTGAAGACGTCATCGGCGTCAAACTGCGCATGTGCAGGCCGTGAATTCAAAAAGGCACTCCTTCGATATATAAAGGTGTTTTTGACAAAAGTGAGAACGTGTCAGTTTGTCACTTTCACGAGGTTGGAGTAATAACAAGTTCAACTATTTTAAGACATTGGATCGAATCTAGGTTGTTTCTTTAGATTTAGCGAAAATTAACAACTAAGGAATAATTTTGAACATCGCTCTCATTGACTTCTCAAACCCCATATCCCGGGCCTGGTCTGCTTGGTCTGTTTTTTCAAGCGTTCCCAGAAGTCTTGCGATGTTGCGCCTCTGGGTTTAGAATCTCTTTGGTCTGAGGCTCTGTGCATCCATAAAGCGTCTCAGAGTAAGAGTGCTAATCCAGGATCAGGTCCCTCCTCTTATTCAATATGATTTAAAAGGGAAAACTGTTCCTAGATCAGTACTCCTACTCTGAGGGACTGTGCACACTAAGGAGAAACGGACAAATCCGATCTCAAAGATATTTTCCGTCTGTATACCTTTTGATCTGAAACTTCCGTAATTTGTGTTATTTTTCTACGCAAGGAGTTTGAATCCTGAGAATGTGGCCGTACTTTGAGCGTATTGAGTAATGCAGCCAGCATGTATAATCTATCTACATCTGAAACTTGGATGTTCTGGTGGTGAAGAAGAACATGAAGAAACGTCAGTGGCAGGTGGGTAGTGGGCGGTGGTGGTAGCACCTTTCATGCAGGAAGAATGTTAAATGAGTTTTCAGAGAGGAAGCTTCTCCTCCTGGCTGACTAGTTAGCTGTCTTCTCTTCTCCTCTACCTTGCTGCCTGGGCTGTGTTGTACAGACCTGGGTTCAAATACTATTGGAAATCATTAAACAAATTCTGTATCTGTGCTTGTTGCAATGGAACCCATGAACATGTTTTAAAAGTGCCAACATCGCCCGTTTGTCATTCAAAAAGGATTTGAAAGATTTCAAATAGTATTTGAACCCAGGTCCTGGTGCTGTGCGGAGGATGGCGAAGCATGGCATCTGGCTCTAACTTCTCTGGCTGGTGAAAGCTGCGGAGCGTTTTTAAAAGCTTGCAGATCAGCTGTTTCTTAAAGTCTTGTGTTTTCTGCTCAACCCACGCTTATTGCGGAAGTGGCGTCTTTGCCAACTCTCAGAGCCTCAGAAAAATTGTAAAGGGTCATTGTTGGAGTGGTTCACAGATGATCCTGCTAACCGGCTGCATTTACTTCCTTTACTCATAGGGGTTTAGCCATGGGCGGGTTAATGAGGTATCAGTAAGTTCTACAGTCTGTAAACACAGTACTTGTTTCACGTCACAAATGACACCCTATTCCCTATATAGTGCACTACTTTTGGTCAGTTCCCACAATCAAAGGTAGTGCACTATAAAGGGAATAAGTATGCCATTTTTCGATGCAAGACACAGGACTTGTAGTGTGATATCCAAAATCCAATTGTTGTGAGGTAATCAATCCCATTTTTGCTCGGTTGGTTTCACCTTAAACAAACAAGACGTTTGATAGAAGCATCGGCATCTCTGTCTCTAAAACAAGGTTGTGCTCACTGAACCCAAATAATGTGTCAAATGGCAGCATTTGATATACATTCACCGGACAGTTTATTAGGTACGCCAGCCCTTCACGAAAATGGATCGCTCCTACAGTCAGTGAGTCACTTGACCGTGGCTTGCTATGTAAAGCAGGCAGACAGGCATTGAGGGTGTTCAGGCTGGGTTTCTGGACAGCACTTTGAGATATCAGCTGATGTAAGAAGGGCTATATAAATACATTTGATTTGATTCAGTTAGAATGGGACAAAACGAATGACCTCGGCAACTTTGAGCTTGATATGATGGTGAGATAGACAAAAAGACACCAGCTCAGTCCTGTGGGCGAAAACAGCTCGTTGATGAGAGAGGTCGAAGGAGAATGGCAAGAATCGTGAAAGCTAACAGGCGGGGCCACAAGCAGACACATAACGGCGCAGTACGACAGTGGTGTGCAGAACGGCATCTTGGAACGCACAAGTCGTCGATCCCTGTTACTGATTGGCTATTACAGCAGACGACCACACCGGGTTCCACTCCTATCAGCTAAAAACAAGAAGAAGCGGCTCCAGTGGGCACGTGATCACCAACACTGGACAATCGAGGAGTGGAAAAACATTGACATGACAGCGAGTTCAGTTTACTTTAGTACTTGAGAGTAAATATACTGTACTTATAAAAATCAGAAATCCAGTCAGTATCTGGCGTGACCACCATTTGCCTCATGCAGTGCGACACATCTCCTTCGCATAGAGTTGATCAGGCTGTTGATTGTGGCCTGTGGAATGTTGTCCCACTCCTCTTCAATGGCTGTGCGAAGTTGCTGGATATTGGCAGGAACTGGAACACGCTGTCGATCCAGAGCATCCCAAACATGCTCGATGGGTGACATGTCTGGTCATTATGCAGGCCATGGAAGAACTGGGACATTTTCAGCTTCCAGGAATTGTGTACATGTTCTTGTGACATGGGGCTGTACATTATCATGCTGAAACATGAGGTGATGGCGGCGGATGAATGACACGACAATGGGCCTCAGGATCTCGTCACGGTATCTCTGTGCATTCAAATTGCCATTGATAAAATGAAATTGTGTTCGTTGTCCGTAGCTTATGCCTGCCCATACCATAACCCCACTTCCACCATGGGGCACTCTGTTCACAATGTTGACATCAGCAAACCGCTCGCCCAAACAACGCCAATACACGCTGCCATCTGCCCGATACAAATGAACCTGGGATTAATCCGTGAAGAACACACGTCTCCAGCCTGCCAGTGGCCATTGAAGGTGAGCATTTGCCCACTGAAGTCAGTTACAACGCCGAACCGCAGTCAGGTCAAGACCCTGGTGAGGACGATAAGCACGCAGACGAGCTTCCCTGAGACAGTTTCTGACAGTTTGTGCAGAAATTCTTCAGTTGTGTAAACCCCCAGTTTCATCAGCTGTCCAGGTGTCTGGTCTCAGACGATGCCACAGGTGAAGAAGCCGGATGTGAATGTCCTGGGCTGGCGTGGTTACACGTGGTCTGTGGTTGTGAGGCCAGTTGGACATACTGCCAAATTTTCTAAAACAACATTGGAGGTGGCGTATGGTAGTGAAATTAACATTATATTCTCTGACAACAGCTCTGGTGGACATTCCTGCAGTCAGCATCCTAATTGTACGCTCCCTCAAAACTTGAGACATCTGTGGCGTTGTGACAAAACTGCACATTTTAGAGTGGCCTTTTATTGCCACCAGCACAAGGTGCACCTGTGTAATGATCATGCTGATTAATCAGCTTGTTGATATGCCACACCTGTCTGGCCGATGGATTATCTTGGCAAATAGAGAAATGCTCAGTAACAGGGATGTAAATTTCAGCTCATGAAACATGGGACCAACACTTTACATGTTGCGCTATATAGGGAATAGGGTGTAATTCGAGAGCAGCAGCTGTTTTATATCTCTCAGTACCCAGTCACAGAGCAGCAGCTGTCTTATATCTCTCAGTACCCAGTCACAGAGCAGCAGCTGTCTTATATCTCTCAGTACCCAGTCACAGAGCAGCAGCTGTCTTATATCTCTCAGTACCCAGTCACAGAGCAGCAGCTGTCTTATATCTCTCAGTACCCAGTCACAGAGCAGCAGCTGTTTTATATCTCTCAGTACCCAGTCACAGAGCAGCAGCTGTCTTATATCTCTCAGTACCCAGTCACAGAGCAGCAGCTGTCTTATATCAGTACCCAGTCACAGAGCAGCAGCTGTTTTATATCTCTCAGTACCCAGTCACAGAGCAGCAGCTGTCTTATATCTCTCAGTACCCAGTCACAGAGCAGCAGCTGTCTTATATCTCTCAGTACCCAGTCACAGAGCAGCAGCTGTTTTATGTCTCTCAGTACCCAGTCACAGAGCAGCAGCTGTCTTATATCTCTCAGTACCCAGTCACAGAGCAGCAGCTGTCTTATATCAGTACCCAGTCACAGAGCAGCAGCTGTTTTATATCTCTCAGTACCCAGTCACAGAGCAGCAGCTGTCTTATATCTCTCAGTACCCAGTCACAGAGCAGCAGCTGTCTTATATCTCTCAGTACCCAGTCACAGAGCAGCAGCTGTTTTATATCTCTCAGTACCCAGTCACAGAGCAGCAGCTGTCTTATATCTCTCAGTACCCAGTCACAGAGCAGCAGCTGTCTTATATCTCTCAGTACCCAGTCACAGAGCAGCAGCTGTTTTATATCTCTCAGTACCCAGTCACAGAGCAGCAGCTGTTTTATATCTCTCAGTACCCAGTCACAGAGCAGCAGCTGTCTTATATCAGTACCCAGTCACAGAGCAGCAGCTGTCTTATATCTCTCAGTACCCAGTCACAGAGCAGCAGCTGTCTTATATCTCTCAGTACCCAGTCACAGAGCAGCAGCTGTCTTATATCAGTACCCAGCCACAGAGCAGCAGCTGTCTTCAATCTCTCAGTACCCAGTCACAGAGCAGCAGCTGTCTTATATCTCTCAGTACCCAGTCACAGAGCAGCAGCTGTCTTATATCAGTACCCAGTCACAGAGCAGCAGCTGTCTTCAATCTCTCAGTACCCAGTCACAGAGCAGCAGCTGTCTTATATCTCTCAGTACCCAGTCACAGAGCAGCAGCTGTCTTATATCTCTCAGTACCCAGTCACAGAGCAGCAGCTGTCTTATATCAGTACCCAGTCACAGAGCAGCAGCTGTCTTATATCTCTCAGTACCCAGTCACAGAGCAGCAGCTGTCTTATATCAGTACCCAGTCACAGAGCAGCAGCTGTCTTCAATCTCTCAGTACCCAGTCACAGAGCAGCAGCTGTCTTATATCTCTCAGTCACAGAGCAGCAACTGTCTTATATCTCTCAGTACCCAGTCACAGAGCAGCAGCTGTCTTATATCTCTCAGTACCCAGTCACAGAGCAGCAGCTGTCTTATATCTCTCAGTACCCAGTCACAGAGCAGCAGCTGTCTTATATCTCTCAGTACCCAGTCACAGAGCAGCAGCTGTCTTATATCTCTCAGTACCCAGTCACAGAGCAGCAGCTGTCTTCCATCTCTCAGTACCCAGTCACAGAGCAGGAGCTGTCTTCCATCTCTCAGTACCCAGTCACAGAGCAGCAGCTGTCTTCCATCTCTCAGTACCCAGTCACAGAGCAGCAGCTGTCTTATATCTCTCAGTACCCAGTCACAGAGCAGCAGCTGTCTTATATCAGTACCCAGTCACAGAGCAGCAGCTGTCTTATATCTCTCAGTACCCAGTCACAGAGCAGCAGCTGTCTTATATCTCTCAGTACCCAGTCACAGAGCAGCAGCTGTCTTATATCAGTACCCAGTCACAGAGCAGCAGCTGTCTTATATCTCTCAGTACCTAGTCACAGAGCAGCAGCTGTCTTATATCAGTACCCAGTCACAGAGCAGCAGCTGTCTTATATCTCTCAGTACCCAGTCACAGAGCAGCAGCTGTCTTATATCTCTCAGTACCCAGTCACAGAGCAGCAGCTGTCTTATATCTCTCAGTACCCAGTCACAGAGCAGCAGCTGTCTTATATCTCTCAGTTCCGAGTCACAGAGCAGCAGCTGTCTTATATCTCTCAGTACCCAGACACAGAGCAGCAGCTGTCTTATATCTCTCAGTACCCAGTCACAGAGCAGCAGCTGTCTTATATCTCTCAGTACCCAGTCACAGAGCAGCAGCTGTCTTATATCTCTCAGTACCCAGACACAGAGCAGCAGCTGTCTTATATCTCTCAGTACCCAGTCACAGAGCAGCAGCTGTCTTATATCTCTCAGTACCCAGTCACAGAGAAACACACCATGTTTTTGATTGGTTCTCCTGTCCTTCACGTCTAACACAGTGTTTTTGATTGGTTCTCCTGTCCTTCAAGTCTATAACAGTGTTTTTGATTGGTTCTCCTGTACTTCACGTCTAACACAATGTTTTTGATTGGTTCTCCTGTCCTTCACGTCTAACACAATGTTTTTGATTGGTTCTCCTGTCCTTCACGTCTAACACAATGTTTTTGATTGGTTCTCCTGTCCTTCACGTCTAACACAATGTTTTTGATTGGTTCTCCTGTACTTCATATCTAACACCATGTTTTTGATTGGTTCTCCTGTCCTTCACATCTAACACAGTGTTTTTGATTGGTTCTCCTGTCCACATCTATAACAGTGTTTTTGATTGGTTCTCCTGTCCTTCACGTCTAACACAGTGTTTTTGATTGGTTCTCCTGTCCTTCACGTCTATAACAGTGTTTTTGATTGGTTCTCCTGTCCTTCACATCTAACATACTGTTTTTGACTGGTTCTCCTGTCTTTCACATCTAACATACTGTTTTTGATTGGTTCTCCTGTCCTTCACGTCTATAACAGTGTTTTTGATTGGTTCTCCTGTACTTCACGTCTAACACAATGTTTTTGATTGGTTCTCCTGTACTTCACGTCTAACACAGTGTTTTTGATTGGTTCTCCTGTCCTTCACATCTAACACAGTGTTTTTGATTGGTTCTCCTGTCCTTCACATCTAACACCATGTTTTTGATTGGTTCTCCTGTCCTTCACATCTAACACAGTGTTTTTGATTGGTTCTCCTGTCCTTCACATCTAACACAGTGTTTTTGATTGGTTCTCCTGTCCTTCACATCTAACACCATGTTTTTGATTGGTTCTCCTGTCCTTCACATCTAACACAGTGTTTTTGATTGGTTCTCCTGTCCTTCACATCTAACACAGTGTTTTTGATTGGTTCTCCTGTCCTTCACATCTAACACAGTGTTTTTGATTGGTTCTCCTGTCCTTCACATCTAACATACTGTTTTTGATTGGTTCTCCTGTCCTTCACATCTAACATACTGTTTTTGATTGGTTCTCCTGTCCTTCACATCTAACATACTGTTTTTGATTGGTTCTCCTGTTCTTCACATCTAACATACTGTTTTTGATTGGTTCTCCTGTTCTTCACATCTAACACCGTGTTTTTGATTGGTTCTCCTGTCCTTCACATCTAACATACTGTTTTTGACTGGTTCTCTAGTCTTTATGCTTATTGGAAGGATGGTGACTATTCCCAGGCCTTCTGATACTGTTGAAGATGAAGCACAGACTATTGGACAGTTGGCACCAGATCTTATAGGATCTGCCCAGACTTAGGGACTGAGACTGAGAGACTGATAGACTGTCTATACTGAGTTGATAGGGGCTTTGTGTGTGTGTGTGTGTGTGTGGGTGTGTGTGTGTGTGGGTGGGTGTGTACCTGTGAGTCCGTTGTCAGCTTGGACAGCTTTAAGTCAATCTGTCAGTCCAGGTTGGATCCCCCCCCCCCCATCTTGGGGCTGTGTTATTGACACGTCTAGCTGCGTCTAGAGAAAACTGGGCAGTTTTTTTTTTTCATTTCACGTTATTGCATGGCCAGCTCCTTTCCAGACCCAGTGAGCGGAGCATAGAGCAGCTTCTCGGATGGATTGGGGGAAGCGGATCACTGGTAGCTTTGATCTGTTATTGATTACCTCCGACTTCCAGTAATGGGGAATAAGCCGTAAGTCCTTATTCCCTATTTAGTGCATTACTTTTGATCAGGGCTCCTGAGTGGCGCAGCTGTCTAAAGGCACTGCATCTCAGTGCAAGAGGCGTCACTACAGTCCCTGGTTTGAATCCAGGCTGTATCACATCTGGCCGTGATTGGGAGTCCTATAGGGTGGCGCACAACTGGCCCAGCATCGTCCAGGTTTGGCCCAGGGTAGGCTGTCAAATCAAATCCAAGCTTATTTGTCACGTGCGCCGAATACAACAGGTGTAGTAGACCTTACAGTGAAATGCTTACTTACAGGCTCTAACCAATAGTGCAAAAAAGGTGTTAGGTGAGCAATAGGTAGGTAAAGAAATAAAACAACAGTAAAAAGACAGGCGAAAACAGTAGCGAGCCTATAAAAGTAGCGAGGCTACATACAGACAGTGGTTAGTCAGGCTGATTGAGGTAGTATGTACATGTAGATATGGTTAAAGTGACTATGCATATATGATGAATAGAGAGTAGCAGTAGCGTAAAAGAGGGGGTGGTGGGTGGCGGGACACAATGCAGGCAGCCCGGTTAGTCAATGTGAGGGGGCACTGGTTGGTCGGCCCAATTGAGGTAGTATGTGTAACCGATGTGAAATGGCTAGCTAGTTTCACATCGGTTACATATGTACATGAATGTATAGTTAAAGTGACTATGCATTTATGATAAACCGAGGGTAGCAGCAGCGTAAAACGAGGGCTTGGGGGGGGCACACAATGCAAATAGTCCGGGTAACCATTTGATTGTAAATTGTAAATAAGATTTAGTTCTTAACTGACTTGCCTAGTTAAATAAAAAATAGTGCACTAAATTGGGAATAGGGTGCCATTTGCGATGATCTCCAACACACTTCCAACAGGGAAAGAAGAGAGCGATTTGCTAATCTTTCTCTTTAATGAGTTCTGTTCTAGGTTTGGTCGTTATAACATATATACACACAGTGTACCGGGGTTGGTTTGGGTGGCCTAAAGCTTGGTGGGTTGCGTGCTACGCCACTGCTTATAACTAGAAGTTAATTATCTAAGATGTGGCAAATGAATGACGTTCAGCTTTAGGGCTCCAGCTAGGCTTGGACCGTGTCCAGATTGTTTTACCTTCATACCAACCTTGTGCCATACTGGGATATTGGTACAACCGGCACTGAACACAACAGGAACTGGTTTCAAACCTGACTGAGGCTCCAACATAATCCAAAGTTTAGCAATGCTAACAATTACATGTAAAATCCCATAGAGAATGCTAACTAAATGCTAACGAGAGTATTGCAAACATTTTATACAGTCTCTGACCTAAACTATACAAAACACTCACGAACGAAACAAATATTCGACAGCAAGGCTTCTCTGCTGTTACCAAGCGATGCTTGATTTGGGAAGAAACTAACCATTTAGCTAGATAGCTAACTAGCTACTAAATTAGCAAACCAAATGCACAACTGCAGAGAATTTTGTAGACAGTTAACTTAATAGTTCTAAGATATCTAGCTGGTAAACATTTAGTTGTGAATTCCGTACTGTAACTAGATCACCTGGCACATGCTGCACTACAGTGACAGACGCACAAGGCTCCGGTCTCATTGTTGTGTATTTGTAAACAAACACCATGTGACTGGGGAGTACTGGTAAGCTTCATAATGAAAAACTGTGGCAGGTGAAATGAAGAACGCAATCTTTATCTTCTAACGTATTGCACAAGTTGACTGCAGGTATTTACTTAAAAGGCATCTACATATATTCAAATGTATCATTTTTTTCTTCTAAGAAATTAGTTTCACCTCAATTGAAAAAAGCGTCCAATGGCTTTATATACGGTATTCCGCACAAGGTATATACGGTATTCCGCACAAGGTATATACGGTATTCCGCACAAGGTATGTACGGTATTCCGCACAAGGTATATACGGTATTCCGCACAAGGTATATACGGTATTCCGCACAAGGTATATACGGTATTCCGCACAAGGTATATACGGTATTCCGCACAAGGTATATACGGTATTCCGCACAAGGTATATACGGTATTCCGCACAAGGTATATACGGTATTCCGCACAAGGTATATACGGAATTCCGCACAAGGTATATACGGTATTCCGCACAAGGTATATACGGTATTCCGCACAAGGTATATACGGAATTCCGCACAAGGTATATACGGTATTCCGCACAAGGTATATACGGTATTCCGCACAAGGTATATACGGTATTCCGCACAAGGTATATACGGTATTCCGCACAAGGTATATACGGTATTCCGCACAAGGTATATACGGTATTCCGCACAAGGTATATACGGTATTCCGCACAAGGTATATACGGTATTCCGCACAAGGTATATACGGTATTCCGCACAAGGTATATACGGTATTCCGCACAAGCCTAGCTCCAGCTATGCATTTGGTTTGCTAACTTGCTAGCTCAGCGGCTATATGGCAAGATTAAGGTTAAAGCAGACGGACACAATCCCTCCTGGATCAACGTACTTTTATAACATAACCTACTAACCACATTTTTTTTGGTGCTTTTTTGGGGGGGGGAGCGGGAATAGCGCCCCTTGTGTGCACTGGCGGTAATACTGTATACCCCTGCGTGGTACTGGAACGGTATGAATATCTCTACGGTTTCTGTGTCCCACCCCCGCGGGACAGTTAAGCTAACGTCAACTAATGTGATTAGCATGAGGTTGTAAGTAACAAAAACATTTCCCAGGACGTAGACATATCTGATATGGGCAGAAAGCTTATATTCTTGTTAATCTAACTGCACTGTCCAATTTACAGTAGCTATTACAGTGAAAGAATATCATGCTATTGTTTGAGGAGAGTGCATAATTATGAACTTGATTAGGCACATTTGGGCAGTCTTGATACAACATTTTGAATATAAATGCAATGGTTAATTGGATCAGTCTAAAACGTTGCACATAAACTGCTGCCATCTAGTGGACAAAATGTAAATTCCTTTCTGTTGCATTTCAAAGATGATGGTACATTTAAAAATATATATATTTTACCAGATCTAATGTGTTATATTCTCCCAAAATTGATTTCACATTTCCACGGACTACAAAAGTGTTTCCTTTTCAAATGGTATCAAGAACATGCATATCCTTGCTTCAGGTCCTGAGCTACAGGCAGTTAGATTTGGGTATGTCATTTTAGGAGAAAATTGGAAAAAAGGGTCAGATCCTTAAGAGGTTTTTAAGGCAGCCCCTTGCACCCCGGGTTAAATGCAGAAGACACATTGCAGTTGAAATCATTCCCTTATCCTATTCTATTCTATTCTGGTCTTTTCTTGACATGTGTGGTTCAGTATGGGTTCTAAGTGGTTTTTAATGTAAATGCTTTGAATGAATGTCTCATGGGTGAATGTCTGCATCCCAAATTACACCCTCGGAGAGGAGGGGAGGGGAGGGGAGGAGCGGAGGGGAGGGGAGAGGAGGGGAGGGGAGAGGAGAGGAGAGGAGAGGAGAGGAGAGGAGAGGAGAGGAGAGGAGAGGAGAGGAGAGGAGAGGAGAGGAGAGGAGAGGAGAGGAGAGGAGAGGAGAGGAGAGGAGGGAACCCTGCTACTGCTCTAGAGGAAAGCTGTCTGTCACTCAGCCCAGCGTGAGACATAGCAGGACTCCCTCAGTATTTATTATTCCCTCAGCTGTGTGTGTGTGTGCGCGTGCGGTCATGTGTGTGTGCTTCCCTGGGCTCTGCAGATGAGCCCTATTCACAGAGCTGCTTGACCTTGCAGTCTCTCCAGCTTAGTCTGCTCTTCTCTGGGCTCACTCCGTCACCCTTCACCCCAGAACCGCTCCAACCTCCAGCCTTCCTCCTCCCTCCACTACACCCTCCAGCCTTCCTCCTCCCTCCACTACACCCTCCAGCCTTCCTCCTCCCTCCACTACACCCTCCAGCCTTCCTCCTCCCTCCACTACACCCTCCAGCCTTCCTCCTCCCTCCACTACACCCTCCAGCCTTCCTCCTCCCTCCACTACACCCTCCAGCCTTCCTCCTCCCTCCACTACACCCTCCAGCCTTCCTCCTCCCTCCACTACACCCTCCAGCCTTCCTCCTCCCTCCACTACACCCTCCAGCCTTCCTCCTCCCTCCACTACACCCTCCAGCCTTCCTCCTCCCTCCACTACACCCTCCAGCCTTCCTCCTCCCTCCACTACACCCTCCAGCCTTCCTCCTCCCTCCACTACACCCTCCAGCCTTCCTCCTCCCTCCACTACACCCTCCAGCCTTCCTCCTCCCTCCACTACACCCTCCAGCCTTCCTCCTCCCTCCACTACACCCTCCAGCCTTCCTCCTCCCTCCACTACACCCTCCAGCCTTCCTCCTCCCTCCACTACACCCTCCAGCCTTCCTCCTCCCTCCACTACAGCCTCCAGCCTTCCTCCTCCCTCCACTACACCCTCCAGCCTTCCTCCTCCCTCCACTACACCCTCCAGCCTTCCTCCTCCCTCCACTACACCCTCCAGCCTTCCTCCTCCCTCCACTACACCCTCCACCCCTCTACCCCTCCACCCCTCCCTCCCTCTACCCCTCCACCCCTCCCTCCCTCTACCCCTCCCTCCCTCTACCCTTCCACTCTTCTACCCCTCCACCCCTCCACCCCTCCCTCACTCTACCCCTCCACCCCTCTACCCCTCCCTCCCTCTACCCCTCCACCCCTCCCTCACTCTACCCCTCCACCCCTCTACCCCTCCATCCCTCTACCCTTCCACCCCTCCACCCCTCTACCCCTCCCTCCCTCTACCCCTCCACCCCTCCCTCCCTCTACCCCTCCACCCCTCTACCCCTCCCTCCCTCTACCCTTCCACCCCTCCCTCACTCTACCCCTCTACCCCTCCACCCCTCCCCCCTCTACCCCTCCACCCCTCTACCCCTCCCTCCCTCTACCCCTCCCTCCCTCTACCCTTCCACTCCTCTACCCCTCCACCCCTCTACCCCTCCCTCCCTCTACCCCTCCACCCCTCCCTCCCTCTACCCCTCCACCCCTCTACCCCTCCCTCCCTCTACCCTTCCACTCCTCTACCCCTCCACCCCTGACACCCACGAAACATCGTTAAAGCCACGGCCCTTGCAAAGCAAGGGAAACAACTACTTCAAGGTATCACAGCGAGTGGCTGTGAAACGCTATTAAAACGCGCCCGCTAACTAGCTAGCCATTTCACACCGGTTACACAATTATTCCTCCTCCACCAAACTTTAGAGTTGGCACTATGCTTTGGGGCAGGTAGAGTTCTCCTGGCATCCGCCAAACCCAGATTCGTCTGCCGTACTGCCAGATGGTGAAGCGTGATTTATCACTCCAGAGAACGTGTTTCCACTGCTCCAGAGTCCAATGGCGGTAAGCTTTACACCACTCCAGCCGATGCTTGGCTTTGCGCATGGTGATCTTAGGCTTGTGTGCGGCTGCTCGGCCATTGAAACCCATTATGAAGCTCCCGACAGAACAGTACTTGTGCTGAAGTTGCTTCCAGAGGCAGTTTGGACGTCACTAGTGAGTGTTGCAACCGAGGACAGATTATTTTTTTACCCGTTACGCGCTTCAGCACTCGGCGGTCCCCTTCTGTGAGCTTGTGTGGCCTACCACTTGGTGGCTGAGCCGTTGTTGCTCCTAGACATTTCCACTTACAGTTGACTGGGGGCAGCTGTTGCAGTGTAGAAATTTGACAAACTGACTTGTTAGAAAGGTGGCATCCTATGACGGTTCCACGTTGAAAGACACTGAGCTCTTCAGTAAGGCAATTTTACTGCCAATGTTTGTCTATGGAGATTGCATGGCTGTGTGCTCGATTTTATACACGTCAGCAATGGGTGTGGCTGAAATAGCCGAATCCACTAATTTGAAGGGGTGTCCACATACTTTTGTGTATATATAGTGTATCAATGCCAGACTTAAGATGTTTCGTCATGGTAATGTCTTTGATGATCCTAAAACGTTACAAGTTGATAGGCCATTGTGAAGTGGATTTACAAAGGATTTAAATGTACACGTGAAATCGGATTTCCTGATTTATCAATAACTCAGCCATCTCCTAATCAATCCCTTAGCTTTTCTCAAACTAAGTTATGAGATGTACCGTTATACATAATTGGTGTTATTTGAATATGTTTTTTCCTGACAGACAAATGTGTTCTTCATGAGCAAAAAGACAGTTGATATGAAGGTTTGTGACACTGCTTATAATAGCGCCATCTATAGGCCAATCTGTGATATTACTCATGGCCTCTAGTTTCTGTGTGCCAAATTGGGGGGGAAAAAATGGGTTGCCAATATATATGCTTGAGTTATTTGACCATGTCAAGGATTTTGACATTTTTTAATCTAAGAATAACAATAGTTTTCACAGCTTTGCTGTTGTCATATGATGCAGTAGTGTTCAATGCTGCCTGTTTGTAATTATCTGGAGAGTGACAAGACTAGATTTGATAATAAATATACTGTAGAATAATGATTACTAGGTTCTCCCAGAGCGATGGCCAGAGACATTTGTTTTGAAATCTGATTATGGGATGAATGAAAAAGAAAAAAAACTAAACCCACCCTACACAGAAGGATTTAAATCAAGGAAATGTTCATTCTTAACCTACATCATTACAAATACAGACTTGTTACAGAAGCAAATGTGTCGATCTTAACTGGTTTTGTCAGCAGGCAGCTCGGTCATTATCTGAAAGCATTATCTAAACTGGGCATTGTTTGTCGGGTATTCTAAGGCGTAATCATATGCCTTAGAATACCCGACAAACACAATGCCCAGTTTAGACCGACTTTATAAGCTACCACAGGGGAGACTCGGTAGCATATATGCAGATGACCTTCCTGCTTTCAGGCCAATCAGCACGTCTCCCATTCTGCTTCAGATCCCCAAGTCAGCTGGTTGGAACCGAGAGGCGTGTGCCTCACAACTGACATTTGAGACACTGCATAGAAAAGGGCCTCCGTCAGATGGAGGAAAATTCACGTCTCCACATGAATTAGACATGAATGTGGATCAATAGGTTTCAGGCCCTGAAGAAAAAGCTGTATTGATCTGAACCAAATGTCAAGATGAAACAGTTTTACACAGCGAGAGCCCTGTAGGTGTTGTAACGATGTAGGCGAGTGCAATCAGCAGGCTTTCATTACACGCACTGAGTCAAAACACATAGATTCACACACTGAGTCAAAACACATAGATTCCCACACTGAGTCAAACACATAGATTCACGCACTGAGTCAAACACATAGATTCACGCACTGAGTCAAACACATAGATTCACACACTGAGTCAAACACATAGATTCACGCACTGAGTCAAAACACATAGATTCACACACTGAGTCAAAACACATAGATTCACACACTGAGTCAAACACATAGATTCACGCACTGAGTCAAACACATAGATTCACGCACTGAGTCAAACACATAGATTCACACACTGAGTCAAACACATAGATTCACACACTGAGTCAAACACATAGATTCACGCACTGAGTCAAACACATAGATTCACGCACTGAGACAAACACATAGATTCACACACTGAGTCAAACACATAGATTCACGCACTGAGTCAAAACACATAGATTCACACACTGAGTCAAAACACATAGATTCACACACTGAGTCAAACACATAGATTCACGCACTGAGTCAAACACATAGATTCACGCACTGAGACAAACACATAGATTCACACACTGAGTCAAACACATAGATTCACACACTGAGTCAAACACATAGATTCACACACTGAGTCAAACACAAAGATTCACACACTAAGTCAAACACAAAGATTCACACACTGAGTCAAACACAAAGATTCACACACTGAGTCAAACACAAAGATTCACACACTGAGTCAAATACAAAGATTCACACACTGAGTCAAACACAAAGATTCACACACTGAGTCAAACACATAGATTCACACACTGAGTCAGGTTTGTAGGCCTCCTTACTCGCACACGCTTTTTCAGTTAGGATTTACACATTTCTATAGGATTTAGGTCAGGGCTTTGTGATGGCCACTCCAATACCTTGACTTTGTTGTCCTTAAGCCATTTTGCCACAAAAAAGTATGCTTGGGATCATTGTCCATTTGGAAGACCCATTTGCAACCAAGCTTTAACTTCCTGACTGATGTCTTGAGATGTTGCCTCAATATATCCACATAATTTTCCTCCCTCATGAAGCCATCTATTTTGTGTGCAGTCCCTCCTGCAGCAAAGCACCCCCACAACATGATGCTGCCACCCCCGTGCTTCATGGTTGGGATGGTGTTCTTCGGCTTGCAAGCCTCCACTTTTTTCCTCCAAACATAACGATGGTCATTATGGCCAAACAGTTCTATTTTAGTTTCATCAGACCAGAGGACATTTCTCCAAAAAGTACAATCTTTGTCCCCATGTGCAGTTGCAAACCGTAGTCTGGCTTTTTTATGGCGGTTTTGGAGCAGTGGCTTCTTCCTTGCTGAGCGGCCTTTCAGGTTATGTCGATATAGGACTCATTTTACTGTGGATATAGATACGTTTGTACCTGTTTCCTCCAGCATCTTCACAAGGTCCTTTGCTGTTGTTCTGGGATTGATTTGCACTTTTCGCAACAAAGTACGTTCATCTCTAGGAGACAGAACGCGTCTCCTTCCTCAGCGGTATGACGGCTGCGTGGTCCCATGGTGTTTATACTTGCGTACTATTGTATGTACAGATGAACGTGGCACCTTCAGGCATTTGGAAATTGCTCCCAAGGATGAACCAGACTTATTGAGGTCTACAATTTTTTGTCTGATATCTTGGCTGATTTCTTTTGATTTTCCCATGATGTCAAGCAAAGAGGCACTGAGTTGGAAGGTAGGCCTTGAAATACATCACCAGGTACACCTCCAATTGACTCAAATGATGTCAATTATTCTATCAGAAGCTTCTAAAGCCATGACATAATTTTCTGGAATTTTCCAAGCTGTTTAAAGGCACAGTCAACTTAGTGTATGTAAACTCCTGACCCACTGGAATTGTGATACAGTGAATTATAAGTAAATTAATCTGTCTGTAAACAATTGTTGAAAAAATGACTTGTGTTATGCACAAAGCAGATGTCCTAACCGACTTGCCAAAACTATAGTTTGTTAACAAGAAATGAGTGGAGTTTTAATGATTCCAACCTAAGTGTATGTAAACTTTTGACTTCAACTGTAGATACAAAACACGCACATACGTATTTCACATTTCCTTTGAATACACGAACATGATATTAGCAATAATAAAAATCCCATTTGTGTCTAGTTTAAATTGAAAAGGTAAAGGTTCACAAGGCCTAGTCAGTCAATAGGGCTGAATTACTCTCACACTGTACTGGTCCTGCCATTATTCATTATTCATTCAATCCACTTTGCCTGAGATTGCTGTTGACTCAAGGACAATGAAAATAGCAATTATGGTTGAACCCGATTGTAGGTAAATCTACTTGTTGAAATGAAATAGAATCACAATAGCTCTGGTGCATGCTGTTACAATAACAGTGTTATTATATCACAGTATTCTTACAGATGTAGGATCTTCATTTGATCACTCTTTTGTTGTACAGAAAGAAAATGCAAACTTGTAGTGTATTCAAGGTGAAAAAAAAAAAGCCTCTTAAGTTCGTCATTTCCACTTTAAAATGTCAGACTTGATTTGCCCTAATGAAAAAATGTATCAACCCCTACAAAAAAATGTCAGTTCATTTCCTGTATATATATATATATATATAACATTTCCTGTTGCTGCATGGTTATTGGCTCAAATTACGATCCTACATCTGCGTTGTGTGTGACAAGACAGCATCACAGTTCTGTTATAATGGCCTTGTTGGAATGCAGAGAGGCTGTTGGATTTGTTATCTGCCCATTCATTTTATTCCAGTATTCACCGACAATTAACTGTAACGCCTCCCAAAATGGCACCCTATTCCTGATGTAGTGCACTTTATAGGGAATAGGGTGCCATTTGGGTCTAAAGTAGTTCACTATATAGGGAATAGGGTGCCATTTGGGATGCAAAGTATATGCTAATTGTACCTTGTCCTGAATTCAGTCACAGCAGTTGAATAGATGAGATGAAATTACATGTAAACAATGTTGATTCAACCAGTTTTTGTCCAGTGGTTTGGCTTTGTAAAATGTTCAGCAAATTTAAGGAACTTGCCCCCCCCCAAAAAATAAACTGGCATTTCCTTACTTTAACAGAACGTTTCCTAAAAGTTCAAACATGGTTACATTTAATTTCAATTTAGGTCATGTTCTGATATTGGGAATCAAATAATTCAGAGAACATATAAGAAACAACATTCTTCGTTGGGAATTTTCAGTCCTTCAGCATAAACGTTTCCTACAGGTTTCCTCGTGGTTCTATTTAAAATCATGTTCTCAAATTGTTCCAAGAACGTTAAGAAACAAAGTCAAATCAAATTGTATTGGTCGTGTAACATATTTGAGGATGTTATTGCAGGTGCAGTAATACAGGTATTCTCAAACTGGGGTACGCCAAATAAAAATGTGATTCACATAAAAAAAAATATATATATATTTTTTTCCCGTCACATTTGCAAACAGTCCATTTATAAGCCACGGGGGGTTTTCGAGCGAGAATTACAACAACTTTCGAGTAGTAAGACATGTATAAAAGCATCAGATACCATTAATAAGGAGGGGCTAGAAGCGTCTTATATGGTGAGCTACCGAGTGGCTAGGACAGGCAAGCCCCATACTATTGTGGAGGACTTAGTTCTTCCTGCTGCCACTGATATGGCTGGGACAATGCTGGGGGAAAAGGCCAAAAAAACTATACAGACAATGTCTTCATCAAACTACACTGTTTCACGACGCATCAGTGACATGGCAGGAGATGTTTTGAAACAATTACTGCTTAGCATACAAGCCAGTGAATTCTATGCATTACAGCTGGATGAGTCAACAGACGTGGCGGGCCTGGCACAGCTCCTGGTATATGTCCGTTACGTTCATGGGGAGTCAGTTAAGGAAGACATCCTCTTCTGGAAACCAGGGCAACAGGAGGGGATACTTTTAAAGTACTGAACAGCTTTGTGACATCAAATGGACTTTGGTGGTCAAGATGTGTTGGTATCTGTACTGATGGCGCAAAAGCCATGACAGGGAGACATAGTAGAGTGGTAATGTGCGTGCAAGCAGTTGCTCCAGACGCCACTTGGGTACACTGCAGCATCCACCGAGAGGCCCTTGCTGCCAAGGGAATGCCTGACAGCTTGAAAGACGTTTTGGACACTACAGTGAAAATGGTTAACTTTGTTAAAGCAAGGCCCCTGAACTCTCGTGTATTTTCTGCACTATGCAATGATATGGGTAGCGACCATGTAACGCTTTTACAACATACAGAAGTGCGCTGCTTATCAAGGGGCAAAGTATTGACACGTTTTTTTGAATTGAGAGACGAGCTAAAAGTTTTCTTTACTGACCATAATTTTCACTTGTCTGACTGCTTGCATGATGACAAGTTTCTCACACGACTGGCCGATCTGGGTGATGTTTCTTCTCGCCTGAATGATCTGAATCTACGATTACAGGGACTCTCCGCAACTATATTCAATGAGTGGGACAAAATTGAGGCTATGATTAAGAAGTTGGACCTCTTCTCTGTCTGCATTAACAAGGACAATAGACAGGTCTTTCCATCATTGTATGATTTGTTGTTGTGCAAATTAACTCAAGCTTAAGGACAATGTCAAATGTGATATAGCGAAGCACCTGAGTGAGCTGGGTGCGCAATTACGCAGGAACTTTCCCAAAATGGACGACACAAACAACTGGATTCGTTATCCCTTTCATGCCCTGACACCAGTCCACTCACTGATATCTGAACAAGAGGGCCTCATTGAAATTGCAACAAGCGGTTCTGTGAAAATGTTATTTAATCAGAAGCCACTGCCAGATTTCTGGATTGGGCTGCGCTCAGAGTATCCTGCCTTGGCAAATCGCGCTGTTAAGACACTGATGCCCTTTACAACCACGTACCTATGTGAGAGTGGATTCTCGGCCCTCACTAGCATGAAAACTAAATACAGGCACAGACTGTGTGTGGAAAATGATTTAAGACTTGAAACCCCTTCCTCTCTCAGCCACTAGATAGGTTTTTCCTTCTCTCTCATGGTATGAACCAGAAATACTAGACAGGCCTGTCCTTCCCCCTCATGGTATGAACCAGAAATACTAGACAGGCCTTTCCTTCCCCCTCAGGAATAGAGACATTTCAAATATCATAATTATTATTACAGTGTATTCTCTCTCTCGCTCTGTCTCGCTCTGTCTCGCTCTGTCTGTCTGTCTGTCTGTCTGTCTGTCTGTCTGTCTGTCTGTCTGTCTGTCTGTCTGTCTGTCTGTCTGTCTGTCTGTCTGTCTGTCTGTCTGACTGTCTGTCTGTCTGTCTGTCTGTCTGTCTGTCTGTCTGTCTGTCTGTCTGTCTGTCTGTCTCTCTCGCTCTCTCTCTCTCTCTCTCTCTCTCTCTCTCTCTCTCTCGCTCTCGCTCTCTCTCCCTTTTCTCTCTCCCTTTTCTCTCTCTCAATTCAATTCAATTCAAGGGGCTTTATTGGCATGGGAAACATGTGTTAACATTGCCAAAGCAAGTGAGGTAGACAATACACAAAAGTGAAACAAACAATACAAATTAACAGTAAACATTACACATACAGAAGTTTCAAAACAATAAAGACATTACAAATGTCATATTATATATATACAGTGTTGTATCAATGTACGAATGGTTAAAGCACACAAGTTAAAATAAATAAGCATAAATATGGGTTGTATTTACAATAGTGTTTGTTCTTCACTGGTTGACCTTTTCTTGTGGCAACAGGTCACAAATCTTGCTGCTGATCGAATTCTTTGTGGATCTGTGTAATCTGTAATCTCTCTCTGTCTCTCTCTCTCTCTCTCTCTCTCTCTCTCTCTCTCTCTCTCTCTCTCTCTCTCTCTCTCACACTTTTCTTTATCCCTCTCTCTCTCTCTCTCTTTCTCAATTCAATTCAATTTACTTTATTGACATGGCAAGTTCATTATTACTTACATTGTCAAAGTATACATATAGAAAAATAAATATATATATATTTATAGATAAATGAATGGTGGGACCAACAGCAATAATAATGGTAGTAGTGGACATGGGATTACCATTAACAACAACTACAACAACAATATTAATCAGAACAACAATACATTAAAGCAACAGTAGTAGACCAGTGTCAATATGATTTGAGAAGACACATGACCTGGTAGTAGACCAGTGTCAACATGACTGAGAAGACACATGACCTGGTAGTAGACCAGTGTCAACATGACTGAGAAGACACGTGACCTGGTAGTAGACCAGTGTCAACATGACTGAGAAGACACATGACCTGGTAGTAGACCAGTGTCAACATGACTGAGAAGACACGTGACCTGGTAGTAGACCAGTGTCAACATGACTGAGAAGACACATGACCTGGTAGTAGACCAGTGTCAACATGACTGAGAAGACACATGACCTGGTAGTAGACCAGTGTCAACATGACTGAGAAGACACATGACCTAGTAGTAGACCAGTGTCAACATGACTGAGAAGACACATGACCTGGTAGTAGACCAGTGTCAACATGACTGAGAAGACACGTGACCTGGTAGTAGACCAGTGTCAACATGACTGAGAAGACACATGACCTGGTAGTAGACCAGTGTCAACATGACTGAGAAGACACATGACCTGGTAGTAGACCAGTGTCAACATGACTGAGAAGACACGTGACCTGGTAGTAGACCAGTGTCAACATGACTTGAGAAGACACATGACCTGGTAGTAGACCAGTGTCAACATGACTGAGAAGACACATGACCTGGTAGTAGACCAGTGTCAACATGACTGAGAAGACACGTGACCTGGTAGTAGACCAGTGTCAACATGACTGAGAAGACACGTGACCTGGTAGTAGACCAGTGTCAACATGACTGAGAAGACACATGACCTGGTAGTAGACCAGTGTCAACATGACTGAGAAGACACATGACCTGGTAGTAGACCAGTGTCAACATGACTGAGAAGACACATGACCTGGTAGTAGACCAGTGTCAACATGACTGAGAAGACACATGACCTGGTAGTAGACCAGTGTCAACATGACTGAGAAGACACATGACCTGGTAGTAGACCAGTGTCAACATGACTGAGAAGACACATGACCTGGTAGTAGACCAGTCTCAACATGACTGAGAAGACACATGACCTGGTGTGAAAGACAAAACAAAACGGGAAATATTATCAACATTACTTTGCACTTTTCACTGGCTGTCCCTCAGGCTGTGGCAGGAGGACACATATTTGGCTGCCAAAACTGCACATTTTTTTTCATCTTTTATAGTTTTAAATTCTTTGTATTGAATTATCATTTTGGGAAAGAAATATTCTCTTAGGTCTGAGTATTTGTCACAGTGTAATAGGAAATGCAGCTCTGTCTCTACCTCTCCCCTGGAGCAGAGTGAGCACAGCCTGTCCTCTCTGGGCAGCCAGGTTTGTCTGTGACGACCGGTCTCTATAGCCAGACTGTCCTCTCTGGGCAGCCAGGTTTGTCTGTGACGACCGGTCTCTATAGCCAGACTGTCCTCTCTGGGCAGCCAGGTTTGTCTGTGACGACCGGTCTCTATAGCCAGACTGTGCTCACTGAGTCTGTACCTAGTCAATGTTTTCCTCAGTTTTCTATCAGTCACAGTGGTCAGATAGTCTGCCACCATGTACTGTCTGTTTAGAGACAAATAGCATTGAAGTTTACTTTGATTTTTTGTGGTGTCTTTCCAAAAGGTGATATATTTTTCTTTTTGTTTTGTGATGATTTGGTTGGGCCAGATTTTCTGAGGGCTGTCCCGAGGCTCTATGGGGTTGGTTTGGGTTGGTGAACTGAGCCTCAGAACCAGCTGGCTGTGGGGACTCTTCTCTTGTTTCATCTCTTGACATTGTAGAGCTTTGTGATGGAATGTTTTGGGGGTCACTTGTTTTTAGATGGTTGTAAAATTTGATGGCTCTTTTTTCTATTCGAATGAGGAGGGGGTATTGACCCAATTCTGCTCTACATGCGTTATTTTGTGTTTTTCTTTGTACTTGCAATACAGTGTTGCAAAACTCTGCATGCAGTATTTCGATTGGATGCTTGTCCCATTTGGTAAATTCATTATTAGAGAGTGGACCCCATACTTCACTGCCATATAGAGCAATTGGTTCTATAAGTGATGAAGCATTTTTGAGCCAGATTCTAATTGGAATTTCGATTTTGATGTTCCTTTTAATGGCATAGAATGCTCTTCTTGCTTTGTCTCTCAGCTCATTCACAGCCATGTGAAAGCTACCTGTGTTGCTGATATTTAGTCCTAGTTATGTGTAGTTTTTGGTGTGTTCTAATAGAACTGTGTCCAAATAGAATTTATATTTGTCATCCTTATTTCCGGACCTTTTTTGGAATATCATTATATTTGTTTGTTTTTAGGTTAACGGTCAGAACCCAGGTCTGACAGAACCTGTGGAGACGATCTCTCTCTCTCTCTCTCTCCCTTTTCTCTCTCCCCTTTCTCTCTCCCTCTCTCTCTCCCCTTTCTCTCTCCCCTTTCTCTCTCCCTCTCTCTCTCTCCCTTTCTCTCTCTCTCTCCCCTTTCTCTCTCTCTCTCTCTTTCTCTCTCTCCCCCTCTCTCTCTCTCCCTTTTCTCTCTCTCTTTCTCTCTTTCTCCCTCTCTCTCCCTTTTCTCTCTCCCTCTTCTCTCTCTCCAAAGATAAGGCTGAAGGAGCTGAAAAGCTCCACAGTGGAGATTTGAGTATCTATCCATAGGACCACTTTAAGCTGTACACTTCACAGAGCCTGGCTTTACGGAAGAGTGGCCAGAAAACATATGGAAGAAGGTACTCTGGTCAGATGAGAGTAAAATTGAGCTTTCTGGCCATCAAGGAAAACCCTATGTCTGGCACAAACCCAACACCTCTCATCACCCCGAGAAAATCATCCACACAGTGAAGCATGGTGGTGGCAGCCTCATGCTGTGGTGATGTTTTTCATCGGCAGTGACTGGGAAACGGGTCAGAATTGAAAGAATGATGGATGGCGCTAAATACAGGGAAATTCTTGAGGGAAACCTGTTTCAGTCTTCCAGAGATTTGAGACTGGGACGGAGGTTCACCTTCCAGCAGGGCAATGACCCTAGACATACTGCTAAAGCAACACTCGAGTGGTTTAAGGGGAAACATTTAAATGTCTTAGGATGGCCTAGTCAAAGCCCAGACCTCAATCCAATTGAGAATCTGTGGTATGACTTAAAGATTGCTGTACACCAGCAGGAACCCATCCAACTTGAAGGAGCTGGAGCAGTTTTGCCTTGAAGAATGGGCAAAAATCCCAGTGGCTAGATGTGCCAAGCTTATAGAGACATACCCCAAGAGACTTGCAGCTGTAATTGCTGCAAAAGGTGGCTCTACAAAGTATTGACTTTGGGAGGGATAGTTATGCACGCTAAAGTTCTGTTTTTTGGTCTTATTTCTTGTTTGTTTCACAATCAAAAATATTTTGCATCTTCAAAGTGGTAGGCATGTTGTGTAAATCAAATGATACAAACCCCCCCAAAATCTATTTTAATTCCAGGTTGTAAGGCAACAAAATAGGGAAAATGCCAAGGTGGATGAATACTTTCACAAGCCACTGTAGATGGAATTTGTTTTTGTTGTCCTGGCAACTGAACTTTTTTTGAAACACCATTATTTTTGACTTTTTTTGACAGGTCTGTCAGGGCCCAGGTCTGTCAGGGCCCAGGTCTGTCAGGGCCCAGGTCTGTCAGAATCTGTGCAGAATGTCTAGGTGCTGCGGTAGGCCCTCCATTGGTTGGGGACAGAAGCAACAGATCATCAGCAAATAGTAGACATTTGACTTCAGATGATAGTAGGATGAGGCCTGGTGCTGCAGACTGTTCTAGTAGGATGAGGTTGGGTGCTGCAGACTGTTCTAGTGGGATGAGGTCGGGTGCTGCAGACTGTTCTAGTGCCCGCGCCAATTCGTTGATATATATGTTGAAGAGGGTGGTGCTTAAGCTGTGTCCATGTCTCACCCCACGCCCCTGTGGAAAGAAATGTTGTTTTTTGCCAAGTTTTACACTTGTTTGTGTACATGGATGTTATAATGTTGTATGTTTTTCCCCCAACACCACAACACCATCAGTTTGTATAGCAGACCCTCATGCCAAATTGAAGACTGCCTTTGTTTTGGTTTGTTTGTTTGTCAATTAGGGTGTGCATGGTGAATACGTGTCTGTCATACGGTCATTTGGTAAAAAGCCAATTTGACATTTGCTCAGTACATTGTTTTCACTGAAGAAATGTATGAGTCTGCTGTTAATGATGATGCAGAGGATTTTCCCAAGGTTGTTGACACATATCCCACGGTAGTTATTGGGGTCAAATTTGCCTCCACTTTTGTGGATTGGGGTGATCAGTCCTTGGTTCCAAACATTGGGGAATATGCCAGAGCTGAGGATGATGTTAAAGAGTTTTAGTATAGCCAATTGAAATTTGTGGTCTGTATATTTTATCATTTCATTTAGGATTCCATCAACACCACATACCTTATTGGGTTGGAGGGTTTGTATTTTGTCCTGTAGTTCATTCAAGGTAATTGGAGAATCCAGTGTGTTCTGGTAGTCTTTAATAGTTGATTCTAAGATTTGTATTTGATCATGTATATGTTTTTGCTGTTTGTTCTTTGTTATAGGGCCAAAAGTATTGGAGAAGTGGTTTATCCATACATCTCCATTTTGGATAGATAACTCTTCATGTTGTTGTTTGTTTAATTATTTTCCAATTTCCCCAGAAGTGGTTAGAGTCTACGGATTCTTCAGTTACATTGAGCTGATTTCTGACGTGCTGTTCCTTCTTTGTCCGTAGTGTATTTCTGTATCGTTTTAGTGATTCACCATAGTGAAGGCGTAGACTCAGGTTTTCTGGGTCACTATGTTTTTGGTTGGATAGGTTTCTCAATTTCTTTCTTAGGTTTTTGTATTCTTCATCAAACCATTTGTCATTGTTGTTAATTTTCTTAGGTTGTCTGCTTGAAATTGTTTGATTTGTTGTGGAAGCTGAGAGGTCAAATATACTGTTGAGGTTTTCTACTGCCAAGTTTACACCTTCATTATTACAGTGTAACATTTTATCCAGAAAGTTGTCTAAAAGGTATTTAATTTGTTGTTTCCTAATTGTTTTTTTGGTAGGTTTCCACACTACTTTCCTTCCATCTATAGCATTTCTTAATATTATTCAGTTCCTTTGGCTTTGATGCCTCATGATTGAGTATTGCTCTGTTCAAGTAGACTGTGATTTTGCTGCGATCTGATAGGGGTGTGAGTGGGCTGACTGTGAACTGATAGGGGTGTCAGTGGGCTGACTGTGATCTGATAAGAGTGTCAGTGGGCTGACTGTGATCTGATAGGAGTGTCAGTGGGCTGACTGAACGCTCTGAGAGACTCTGGGAATGCTGTTCCCTCCAGGTAGGTGTTAGTCCCCCTGTGTGCTGAGGGTGTCAGGTTCTGGTGTTTAGGTCGCACCACGTGTGCTGAGGGTGTCAGGTTCTGGTGTTTAGGTCGCCACGTGTGCTGAGGGTGTCAGGTTCTGGTGTTTAGGTCGCCACGTGTGCTGAGGGTGTCAGGTTCTGGTGTTTAGGTCGCCACGTGTGCTGAGGGTGTCAGGTTCTGGTGTTTAGGTCGCCACGTGTGCTGAGGGTGTCAGGTTCTGGTGTTTAGGTCGCCACGTGTGCTGAGGGTGTCAGGTTCTGGTGTTTAGGTCGCCACGTGTGCTGAGTGTGTCAGGTTCTGGTGTTTAGGTCGCCACGTGTGCTGAGGGTGTCAGGTTCTGGTGTTTAGGTCGCCACGTGTGCTGAGGGTGTCAGGTTCTGGTGTTTAGGTCGCCACGTGTGCTGAGGGTGTCAGGTTCTGGTGTTTAGGTCGCCACGTGTGCTGAGGGTGTCAGGTTCTGGTGTTTAGGTCGCCACGTGTGCTGAGGGTGTCAGGTTCTGGTGTTTAGGTCGCCACGTGTGCTGAGGGTGTCAGGTTCTGGTGTTTAGGTCGCCACGTGTGCTGAGGGTGTCAGGTTCTGGTGTTTAGGTCGCCACGTGTGCTGAGGGTGTCAGGTTCTGGTGTTTAGGTCGCCACGTGTGCTGAGTGTGTCAGGTTCTGGTGTTTAGGTCGCCACGTGTGCTGAGGGTGTCAGGTTCTGGTGTTTAGGTCGCCACAAACTAGAACGTGATGATTGATTTCCCAGAGAGAAGCTGTCTTCATTAAAGTATGGGGATTCTAGTGGGGGGGATGTAGGTAGCACACAGGAGGACATTATTCTCTGTTAAGATCATTTCCTTTTGAATTTCTAGCCAAATGTAAAATGTTCTTGTTTTGATTCATTTAGTAGAGTGGGTTAGGTCTGCTCTTTACCAAATTAGCATACCCCCTGAGTCCCTTCCCTGTTTCACACCTGGTAGTTTGGTGGATGGGACTACCAGCTCTCTGTAACCTAGAGAGCAACCGGTGGTCCATCTCCTCTATACCAGGTTTTTTGTAGGATGACAATGTCTGTATTTCTGATTTCTTTGGTGAAGTCCAGGTTCCTGATCTGAGTGGGCCTATATGGGGTGTGGGCATGGTTGGTTTGGAGGGTTATTGATTGGGTGGAGGTGTGGATGTGGCTGGAGTGGGGGGGGGGGGGCATCCCGCTGGTCTGGGAGAGTGTCTCGCTGGTCTGGGAGAGTGTCTCGCTGGTCTAGGAGAGTGTCTCTCTGGGAGAGTGTCTCTCTGGTCTGGCAGAGTGTCTCTCTGGTCTGGGCGGAGTGTCTCGCTGGTCTAGAAGAGTGTCTTGCTGGTCTGGGAGAGTGTCTCGCTGGTCTGGGAGAGTGTCTCTCTGGTCTGGGAGAGTGTCTCTCTGGGAGAGTGTCTCGCTGGTCTGGGAGAGTGTCTCTGGTCTGGGAGAGTGTCTCTCTGGGAGAGTGTCTCTCTGGTCTGGGAGAGTGTCTCTCTGGTCTGGGAGAGTGTCTCTCTGGGAGAGTGTCTCGCTGGTCTGGGAGAGTGTCTCTGGTCTGGGAGAGTGTCTCTCTGGGAGAGTGTCTCTCTGGTCTGGGAGAGTGTCTCTCTGGTCTGGGAGAGTGTCTCTGGTCTGGGAGAGTGTCTCTCTGGTCTGGGAGAGTGTCTCTCTGGTCTGGGAGAGTGTCTCTCTGGTCTGGGAGAGTGTCTCTCTGGTCTGGGAGAGTGTCTCTCTGGTCTGGGAGAGTGTCTCTCTGGTCTGGGCGAGTGTCTCTCTGGTCTGGGAGAGTGTCTCTCTGGTCTGGGAGAGTGTCTCTCTGGTCTGGGCGAGTGTCTCTCTGGTCTGGGAGAGTGTCTCTCTGGTCTGGGAGAGTGTCTCTCTGGTCTGGGAGAGTGTCTCTCTGGTCTGGGCGAGTGTCTCTCTGGTCTGGGAGAGTGTCTCTCTGGTCTGGGAGAGTGTCTCGCTGGTCTGGGCGGGGTGCCTGTTGATCTGTTGCTCCTGTGTGAGGTGTTGGGGCTGAGGGCGATGTCCTTTAGGGTCCTGGCGAAGGTGGGCACTGCTGCCTTGTATAGGTGGACCTAGTCATCAAGGCTGTTCAAGTCCAGGGTGGATTGGTGGGCCAGGAAAACATTTGGTTTTGAGGCACAGTCACGGGAAATATTTGCATTTACCTGCTGTATGGTAGCAGGGTGAAGGTAGTCACTTGTGTGTTGGGGTAAGTAGAAGAAGCTCTTCCAATCACTCCCTTGAGTGCTGTGCTCTCAGGTTGTTTGTTCCTGTGTGTATTATTATGTGGCTGGGTGACCCTAGTTTGTCCTCAGACAGAAGGTCTAGGGCATGCTGGGAGTTTGGACACCAGAGTTTAGAGACTGTGTGTTTCGGAAAAGTTTATTTTCTTGTATATACAGTGGCAAGAAAAAGTATGTGAACCCTTTGGAATTATCTGGATTTCTGCATAAATTGGTCATCAAATTTGATCTAATCTTCATCTAAGTCACAACAACAGACAAACACGGTCTGTTTAAACTAATAACGCACAAATTAATGTATTTTTCTTGTCTATATTGAATACATAATTTAAACATTCACAGTGTAGGTTGGAAAAAGTATGTGAACCCCTAGGCTAATGACTTCTCCAAAAGCTAATTGGAGTCAGGAGTCAGCTAACCTGGAGTCCAATCAATGAGACGAGATTGGAGATAGTTAGAGCTGCCCTGCCTTATAAAAAACACTCACAAAATTTGACTTTGCAATTCACAAGAAGCATTGCCTAATGTGAACCATGCCTTTAACAGAAAATATCTCAGAAGACCTAAGATTAAGAATTGTTGACTTGCATAAAGCTGGAAAGGGTTACAAAAGTATCACTAAAAGCCATGAGGTTCATCAGTCCACGGTAAGACAAATGGTCTATAAATGGAGAAAGTTCAGCACTGTTGCTACTCTTCCTATCAGTGGCCGTCCTGCAAAGATGACTGCAAGAGCACAGTGCAGAATGTTCAATGAGGTTAAGAAGAATCCTAGACTTACAGAAATCTCTGGAACATGTTAACATCTCTGTTGACGAGTCTACGATACGTAAAACACTAAACAAGAATGGTGTTCATGGGAGGACACCATGGAAGAAGTCACTGCTGTCCAAAAAACCCCATTGCTGCACATCTGAAGTTTGCAAAAGTGCACCTGGATGTTCCACAGCGCTACTGGAAAAATATTCTATGGACAGATGAAACTAGAGTTGAGTTGTTTGGAAGGAACACACAACACTATGTGTGGAGAAAAAAAGGCACAGCACATCAACATCAAAACCTCATCCCAACTGTAAAGTCTGGTGGAGGGAGCATCATGGTTTGGGGCTGCTTTGGTGCTTCAGGGCCTGGACAGCTTGCTATCATCGACGGAAAAATTAATTCCCAAGTTTAGTCTAACATTCTCCTGCAAAATGTCTTTATCCTCCAATTGAAGCTCAACTTAACTTAGGTGATGCAACAGGACAACGACCCAAAACACAGAAGTAAATCAACAACAGAATGGCTTCAACAGAAGAAAATAAGCCTTCTGGAGTGGCCCATTCAGAGTCCTGACCTCAACCCGATTGAGATGCAGTGGCATGACCTCAAGAGAGCGGTTCACACCAGACATTCCAAGAATATTGCTGAATTGAAACAGTTTTGTTAAGAGGAGTGGTCCAACATTCCTCCTGACCGTTGTGCAGGTCTGATCCGCAACTACAGAAAACGTTTGGTTGAGGTTGTTGCTGCCAAAGGAGGGTCAACCAGTTATTAAATCCAAGAGTTCACATACTTTTCCCACCCTGCACTGTGAATGTTTACACGGTGTGTTCAATAAAGACATGAAAACGTATAATTGTGTGTGTTATTAGTTTAAGCAGACTGTGTTTGTCTTGTTGTTGTGACTTAGATGAAGATCAGATCAAATGTTATGACTAATTTATGCAGAAATCCAGGTAACTCCAAAGGGCTCACATACTTTTTCTTGCCACTGTGTGTCCCATTTGAGGCCATAAGGAGTACAGTACAATCTGTGGCTTGTGTAATTCCTCAGTAAGTGTGGGGCGGTTGTCAGGTTCTCTCTCTATTTTGCTCTCTTTTTTCCTCTCTCTCTCTCTCTCTCTCTCTCTCTCTCTCTCTCTCTCTCTCTCTCTCTCTCTCTCTCTCTCTCTCTCTCTCTCTCTCTCTCTCTCTCTCTCTCTTTCTCTTTCTCTTTCTCTCTCTCCCTTCCTCTCTTTTTCTGCCTAACTTGACAGTTGAGGGTATTCAAAATAAATTGTGATTAACACTATTTGTGGGCCTAGGGAGACGTTGGAATTGGATGATGCATTTCATATTCTAGAATGATAGGCTGTCATATAGACTACATCTACAAACCTCACCTACCAAAATACCACTAGATGGGATGCAGTATACAAATGGAAAAGAAAGTCATCACTCCCTCCATCTCTCGCTCTGTTTCTCCCTCCCCCCTCTCTCTCTCTCTCCCCTCTCTCTGTTTCTCCCCCTCTCTCGCTCTGTTTCTCCCTCCCTCCCCTCTCTCTCTCTCTCTCTCTCTCTGTCCCCCCCCCTCTCTCTCTGTTTCTCCCTCCCTCCCCTCTCTTTCTCTCTCGCTGTTTCTCTCCCTCCCTCTCTCGCTCTCTCTCTCTCTCGCTGTTTCTCTCCCTCCCTCCTTCTTTCTCTCCTCTCTCTCTCTCTGTTTCTCTCTCTCTCCCCCCCTCTCGCTCTGCATCTCTCTCTCTCTCTCAATTCAATTTAAGGCCTTTATTGGCATGGGAAACAAATGTTAACATTGCCAAAGCAAGTGAAATAGATAATAATCAAAAGTGAAATAAACAATAAAAATGAACAGTAAACATTACACTCACAAAAGTTCCAAAAGAATAAAGACATTACAAATATCATATTATGTACAAATAGTTCCCTCTCTCTCTGTCTCTCACCCTCACTCTCTCTCTCTCTCTTGCCATTTCTCTCTCTCACACACACTCACTCATTCACTCACACATTCATACACTCACACACTCATACACTCACACACCTTCCTCTCCACGACCACCCCCTGCTAGCCAATCAATATGCCTCATAAGGTTAGGTGGATAAAATGGAGGAATATAGCAGAGTACAGACAGTACATAACAGACCTGTGGAGAGAAGGACAGGGTATTTGTGCTGCTAGCTGTCACCATGGTAACTTTAATCTGCAGAGACATTCTTGGAGTTTTCCACAGCTGTTGTTATAGAACATGTTGAATTGAATTCATTTTGGGTAACAGAAGACATATACAACAAAATGTACAGTGTGGACCCAGAGGATATCACTTGAAAATTAAAATGCTTGTTTCCAAATAGTCCAATGTTGTGGAGAGATGCGACACCATGTTGTGGAGAGATGTGACACCATGTTGTGGAGAGATGTGACACCATGTTGTGGAGAGATGCGACACCATGTTGTGGAGAGATGCGACACCATGTTGTGGAGAGATGTGACACCATGTTGTGGAGAGATGCGACACCATGTTGTGGAGAGATGCGACACCATGTTGTGGAGAGATGTGACACCATGTTGTGGAGAGATGCGACACCATGTTGTGGAGAGATGCGACACCATGTTGTGGAGAGATGCGACACCATGTTGTGGAGAGATGCGACACCATGTTGTGGAGAGATGCGACACCATGTTGTGGAGAGATGTGACACCATGTTGTGGAGAGATGCGACACCATGTTGTGGAGAGATGCGACACCATGTTGTGGAGAGATGCGACACCATGTTGTGGAGAGATGCGACACCATGTTGTGGAGAGATGTGACACCATGTTGTGGAGAGATGCGACACCATGTTGTGGAGAGATGCGACACCATGTTGTGGAGAGATGCGACACCATGTTGTGGAGAGATGCGACACCATGTTGTGGAGAGATGCGACACCATGTTGTGGAGAGATGTGACACCATGTTGTGGAGAGATGTGACACCATGTTGTGGAGAGATGTGACACCATGTTGTGGAGAGATGTGACACCATGTTGTGGAGAGATGTTACACCATGTTGTGGAGAGATGTGACACCATGTTGTGGAGAGACGTGACACCATGTTGTGGAGAGACGTGACACCATGTTGTGGAGAGATGTTACACCATGTTGTGGAGAGATGCGACACCATGTTGTGGAGAGATGCGACACCATGTTGTGGAGAGATGTGACACCATGTTGTGGAGAGATGCGACACCATGTTGTGGAGAGATGTGACACCATGTTGTGGAGAGATGTGACAACATGTTGTGGAGAGATGTGACACCATGTTGTGGAGAGATGTTACACCATGTTGTGGAGAGATGTTACACCATGTTGTGGAGAGATGTGACACCATGTTGTGGAGAGATGCGACACCATGTTGTGGAGAGACGTGACACCATGTTGTGGAGAGATGTTACACCATGTTGTGGAGAGATGCGACACCATGTTGTGGAGAGATGTGACACCATGTTGTGGAGAGATGCGACACCATGTTGTGGAGAGATGCGACACCATGTTGTGGAGAGATGTTACACCATGTTGTGGAGAGATGCGACACCATGTTGTGGAGAGATGCGACACCATGTTGTGGAGAGATGCAACAGCTATAAGTTCTGGCCTTTCCCGTCAGACCTTTAACTAATTGTGTAGGTGAATTCAGATACTGTAGCTAGCCTATTCTTCTAGATGGGTTTTTATTAGTTTCAATTAAAGGGCCAGTGCAGTCAAGAACGTGGTTTAACTGTGTTTTATATATATCTCCACTGAGGTTTAACTGTGTTTTATATATATCTCCACTATGAGATTTAACTGTGTTTTATATATATCTCCACTATGAGGTTTAACTGTGTTTTATATATATCTCAACACTAAGAGGTTTAACTGTGTTTTATATATATCTCCACTATGAGGTTTAACTGTGTTTTATATATATCTCCACTGAGGTTTAACTGTGTTTTATATATATCTCCACTATGAGGTTTAACTGTGTTTTATATATATCTCCACTATGAGGTTTAACTGTGTTTTATATATATCTCCACTATGAGGTTTAACTGTGTTTTATATATATCTCAACACTAAGAGGTTTAACTGTGTTTTATATATATCTCCACTATGAGGTTTAACTGTGTTTTATATATATCTCCACTGAGGTTTAACTGTGTTTTATATATATCTCCACTATGAGGTTTAACTGTGTTTTATATATATCTCCACTGAGGTTTAACTGTGTTTTATATATATCTCCACTATGAGATTTAACTGTGTTTTATATATATCTCCACTATGAGGTTTAACTGTGTTTTATATATATCTCAACACTAAGAGGTTTAACTGTGTTTTATATATATCTCCACTATGAGGTTTAACTGTGTTTTATATATATCTCCACTATGAGATTTAACTGTGTTTTATATATATCTCCACACTGAGGTTTAACTGTGTTTTATATATATCTCAACACTAAGAGGTTTAACTGTGTTTTATATATATCTCCACACTGAGGTTTAACTGTGTTTTATATGTATCTCCACTATGAGGTTTAACTGTGTTTTATATATATCTCCACTATGAGGTTTAACTGTGTTTTATATATATCTCCACTATGAGGTTTAACTGTGTTTTATATATATCTCCACTGAGGTTTAACTGTGTTTTATATATATCTCCACTATGAGGTTTAACTGTGTTTTATATATATCTCCACTATGAGGTTTAACTGTGTTTTATATATATCTCCACTATGAGGTTTAACTGTGTTTTATATATATCTCCACTATGAGGTTTAACTGTGTTTTATATATATCTCCACTGAGGTTTAACTGTGTTTTATATATATCTCCACTATGAGGTTTAACTGTGTTTTATATATATCTCCACTGAGGTTTAACTGTGTTTTATATATATCTCCACTATGAGGTTTAACTGTGTTTTATATATATCTCCACACAGGTTTAACTGTGTTTTATATATATCTCCACACTGAGGTTTAACTGTGTTTTATATATATCTCCACTATGAGGTTTAACTGTGTTTTATATATATCTCCACTATGAGGTTTAACTGTGTTTTATATACATCTCCACACTGAGGTTTAACTGTGTTTTATATATATCTCCACTATGAGGTTTAACTGTGTTTTATATATATCTCCACACTGAGGTTTAACTGTGTTTTATATATATCTCCACACTGAGGTTTAACTGTGTTTTATATACATCTCCACTATGAGGTTTAACTGTGTTTTATATACATCTCCACTATGAGGTTTAACTGTGTTTTATATATATCTCCACTATGAGGTTTAACTGTGTTTTATATATATCTCCACACTGAGATTTAACTGTGTTTTATATATATCTCCACTGAGGTTTAACTGTGTTTTATATATATCTCCACTGAGGTTTAACTGTGTTTTATATATATCTCCACTGAGGTTTAACTGTGTTTTATATATATCTCCACTATGAGGTTTAACTGTGTTTTATATATATCTCCACTATGAGGTTTAACTGTGTTTTATATACATCTCCACTATGAGGTTTAACTGTGTTTTATATACATCTCCACTATGAGGAATAATTCTGTGAAATGGTGAGAAGGATGATGAGGCCCTGTTAGTGTCAGAGCTGTTTGAAAAGACCAACTTAAATTTCAGCCTGTTTTGGTGGGATGGTGTTTAGGCTTTCCGTGGTGAAATCACCAGGCGGTAAATTATTAAGTAGACCAATAAGAAAGAGAGTTCCAAACCCCTCTGCCAATAGCAGCTCATTTTCTATGTTCCCCTCCCCACTCAGACCACTCCCGGACAGTCCTAAAAAAAAAACTATTGCTTGAGAAATTGCTCTTTGCTAAGAAGTTATTTTTGTGTCTTTTTGACCAATTTAATTTAAAACAATCTCAGTAAGATACTTCATTAAGCCAACTGACATTTACTCCTGAGGTGCTGACTTGCTGCACCCTCGACAACTACTGTGATTATTATTATTTGACCATGCTGGTCATTTATGAACATTTGAACATCTTGGCCATGTTCTGTTATAATCTCCACCCGGCACAGCCAGAAGAGGACTGGCCACCCCTCATAGCCTGGTTCCTCTCTAGGTTTCTTCCTAGGTTTTGACCTTTCTGGTGAGTTTTTCCTAGCCACCGTGCTTCTACACCTGCATTGCTTGCTGTTTGGGGGTTTTAGGCTGGGTTTCTGTACAGCACTTTGAGATATCAGCTGATGTAAGAAGGGCTTTATAAATACTTTGATTTATTGATTATTACGCAGAAATGATTTGATGTGGAGATAAAAAAGCTGAATTAGACCTTTAAACATGTTAATGACTTTATTTGTATTGATTCTGTTGAGCTTTGTTTATTCTGTAAACTGAATAATACACTAATTACAGAGAAACAGATTCAAGCCAGCTTGCTTTATAAAACATTTTTTTTTGCGTGTGTTTTGGTTCTACTTGAACATGATAGAGATAAATGAGCCTAGCGTAATATACATAATGACCGATTCAGGCTGTAAAGAGGAGGAGAATGTTTTGCATAATGACCGATTCAGGCTGTAAAGGGGAGGAGAATGTTTTGCATAATGACTGATTCAGGCTGTAAAGAGGAGAATGTTTTGCATAATGACTGATTCAGGCTGTAAAGAGGAGAATGTTTTGCATAATGACTGATTCAGGCTGTAAAGAGGAGAATGTTTTGCATAATGACTGATTCAGGCTGTAAAGAGGAGAATGTTTTGCATAATGACTGATTCAGGCTGTAAAGAGGAGAATGTTTTGCATAATGACTGATTCAGGCTGTAAAGAGGAGAATGTTTTGCATAATGACTGATTTAGGCTGTAAAGGGGAGGAGAATGTTTTGCATAATGACTGATTCAGGCAGTAAAGGGGAGGAGAATGTTTTGCATAATGACTGATTCAGGCTGTAAAGGGGAGGAGAATGTTTTTGCATAATGACTGATTCAGGCTGTAAAGAGGAGAATGTTTTGCATAATGACTGATTCAGGCAGTAAAGGGGAGGAGAATGTTTTGCATAATGACTGATTCAGGCTGTAAAGGGGAGGAGAATGTTTTGCATAATGACTGATTCAGGCTATAAAGAGGAGGAGAATGTTTTGCATAATGACTGATTCAGGCTGTAAAGGGGAGGAGAATGTTTTGCATAATGACTGATTCGGGCTGTAAAGGGGAGGAGAATGTTTTGCATAATGACTGATTCAGGCTATAAAGAGGAGGAGAATGTTTTGCATAATGACTGATTCAGGCTGTAAAGGGGAGGAGAATGTTTTGCATAATGACTGATTCAGGCTGTAAAGAGGAGAATGTTTTGCATAATGACTGATTCAGGCTGTAAAGAGGAGAATGTTTTGCATAATGACTGATTTAGGCTGCAAAGGGGAGGAGAATGTTTTGCATAATGACTGATTTAGGCTGTAAAGGGGAGGAGAATGTTTTGCATAATGACTGATTCAGGCTGTAAAGGGGAGGAGAATGTTTTGCATAATGACTGATTCAGGCTGTAAAGGGGAGGAGAATGTTTTGCATAATGACTGATTCCGGCTGTAAAGAGGAGAATGTTTTGCATAATGACTGATTTAGGCTGTAAAGGGGAGGAGAATGTTTTGCATAATGACTGATTCAGGCTGTAAAGGGGAGGAGAATGTTTTGCATAATGACTGATTCAGGCTGTAAAGAGGAGAATGTTTTGCATAATGACTGATTCAGGCTGTAAAGAGGAGAATGTTTTGCATAATGACTGATTCAGGCTATAAAGGGGAGGGGAATGTTTTGCATAATGACTGATTCAGGCTGTAAAGAGGAGGAGAATGTTTTGCATAATGACTGATTCAGGCTATAAAGGGGAGGAGAATGTTTTGCACATCGTGTCCAAATCATTCTACAGTTGAACAGCCTATTCCCTATTATATAGTGCACTACTTTTTGACCAGAACCCATAAAGCTCTGGTCAGAAGTAGAATACTACATAGAGAATAGGGTGCTATTTGTGCTGCAGTAAATAGTGTGATAGTGAACTGAGCTCCATATTCATGTCCAGACAACTCTACCCTGATACGGGTGATTAACTGAAAAATGTCATAAGCCATCCAGTCCACCGGCTCCGTAAATAATACATGAAATATTTAAAATTAGGACGTTAGTCGTTGTTCTGCCATCAATCAGGAAGTCAGTTAAAATAGCCTCCTTCCTGGTTGGATAGGCCTACATCCTTGTGAGGAAGAAGTGATGATGGTGTCAAATATCACATAGGGCTGGGTGGGGAGGGATATCACATAGGGCTGGGTCGGGAGGGATATCACATAGGGCTGGGTCGGGAGGGATATCACATAGGGCTGGGTCGGGAGGGATATCACATAGGGCTGGGTCGGGAGGGATATCACATGGGGCTGGGTCGGGAGGGATATCACATGGGGCTGGGTCGGGAGGGATATCACATGGGGCTGGGTCGGGAGGGATATCACATGGGGCTGGGTCGGGAGGGATATCACATAGGGCTGGGTCGGGAGGGATATCACATGGGGCTGGGTCGGGAGGGATATCACATGGGGCTGGGTCGGGAGGGATATCACATAGGGCTGGGTCGGGAGGGATATCACATAGGGCTGGGTCGGGAGGGATATCACATAGGGCTGGGTCGGGAGGGATATCACATGGGGCTGGGTCGGGAGGGATATCTTATAGGGCTGGGTCGGGAGGGATACATGGGGCTGGGTCGCGAGTGATATCACATAGGGCTGGGTCGGGAGGGATATCACATAGGGCTGGGACGGGAGGGATATCACATAGGGCTGGGCCGGGAGGGATATCACATAGGGCTGGGTCGGGAGGGATATCACATAGGGCTGGGTCGGGAGGGATATCACATAGGGCTGGGTCGGGAGGGATATCACATGGGGCTGGGTCGGGAGGGATATCACATGGGGCTGGGTCGCGAGTGATATCACATAGGGCTGGGTCGGGAGGGATATCACATAGGGCTAGGCCGGGAGGGATATCACATAGGGCTGGGTCGGGAGGGATATCACATAGGGCTGGGCCGGGAGGGATATCACATAGGGCTGGGTCGGGAGGGATACATACAGTTGAAGTCGGAAGTTTACATACACCTTAGCCAAATACATTTAAAAACTCAGTTTTTCACAATTCCTGACATTTAATCCTAGCAAAAAAAAATCCTGTGTTAGGATCAACACTTTTATTTTTTTATTCGATTTTTTTTATTTTTTTACTCCCTTTTCTCCCCAATTTTTGTGGTATCCAATTGTTAGTAATTACTATCTTGTCTCATCGCTAAAACTCCCGTACGGGCTCGGGAGAGACGAAGGTCGAAAGTCATGCGTCCTCCGAAACACAACCCAACCAAGCCGCACTGCTTCTTAACACAGCGCGCCTCCAACCCGGAAGCCAGCCGCACCAATGTGTCGGAGGAAACACCGTGCACCTGGCTCGCGCGCACTGCGCCCGGCCCGCCACAGGAGTCGCTGGTGCGCGATGAGACAAGGATATCCCTACCGGCCAAACCCTCCCTAACCCGGACGACGCTAGGCCAATTGTGCGTCGCCCCACGGACCTCCCGGTCGCGGCCGGCTGCGAAAGTCATTATGGCCATTAGAGCCTGGGCGCGAACCCAGAGTCTCTGGTGGCACCGCTGCGCCACCCGGGAGGCCCCTTGGATCACCACTTTATTTTAAGAATGTGAAATGTCAGAATAATAGTGGAGAGAATTATTGATTTCAGCTTTTATTTATTTCATCACATTCCCAGTGGGTCAGAAGTTTACATATACTCGATTAGTATTTGGTATCATTGCCTTTAAATTGTTTAACTTGGGTCAAACGTGTCGGGTAGTCTTCCACAAGCTTCCCACAATAAGTTGGGTGAATTATGGCCCATTCCTACTGACAGAGCTGGTGAATCTGAGTCAGGTTTGTAGGCCTCCTTGCTGGCACATGCTTTTTCAGTTCTGCCCACACTTTTTCTATAGGATTGAGGTCAGGGCTTTGTGATGGCCACTCCAATACCTTGACTTTGTTGTCCTTAAGCCATTTTGCCTCAACTTTGGAAGTCTGCTTTCGGTCATTGTCCATTTGGAAGACCCATTTGCGACCAAGCTTTAACTTCCTGACTGATGTCTTGATATGTTGCTTCAATATGTCCACATAATTCTCCTACCTCGTGATGCCATCTACTTTGTGAAGTATACCAGTCCCTCCTGCAGCAAAGCACTCCCACAACATGATGCTGCCACCCCCGTGCTTCACGGTTGGGATGGTGTTCTTCGAATTGCAAGCATCCCCCTTTTTCCTCCAAACATAACGATAGTCATTATGGCCAAACAGTTCTATATTTCTTTGATCAGACCAGAGTACATTTCTCCAAAAAGTATATTTTGTGCAGTTGCAAACCGTAGTCTGGCTTTTCTATGGCGGTTACGGTGCAGTGGCTTCTTTCTTGCTGAGCGGCCTTTCAGGTTATGTCGATATAGGACTCGTTTTACTGTGAATATAGATACTTTTGTACCTGTTTCCTTCAGCATCTTCACAAGGTCCTTTGCTGTTGTGCTGGGATTGATTTGCACTTTTTGCTCTAAAGTACGTTCATCTCTAGGAGACACAACGCGTCTCCTTCCTGAGCAGTTTATACTTGCGTACTATTGTTTGTACAGATGAACGTGGTACCTTCAGGCGTTTGGAAATTGCTCCCAAGGATGAACCAGACTTATGGAGGTCTACAGATTTCTTTCTGAGGTCTTGGCTGATTTCTTTTGATTTTCCCATGATGTCAAGCAAAGAGGCACTGAGTTTGAAGGTAGGCCTTGAAATACATCCACAGGTACACCTCCAATTGACTCAAATTATGTAAATTAGCCTATCAGAAGCTTATAAAGCCATGACATAATTATCTTGGATTTTCCAAGCTGTTTAAAGGCACAGTCAACTTAGTGTATGTAATCTTCTGACCCACTGGAATTGTGATACAGTGAAATAATCTGTCTGTAAACAATTGTTGGAAAAATGACTTGTGTCAATCACAAAGTCAATGTCCTAACCGACTTGCCAAAACTATAGTTTGTTAACAAGAAATTTGTGGAGTGGTTGAAAAACGAGGATTAATGACTCCAACCTAAGTGTATGTAAACTTCCGACTTCAACTGTGTGTATTTTGACCCCTGAGTCAATACTTTGTAGAAGCACCTTTGGCAGTGATTACAGCTGTGAGTCTTTCTGGGTGAGTCTCTAAGAGCTGTGAGGTTTTATGGGGAGGTCTCTAAGAGCTGTGAGTCTTTCTGGGTATGTTTCTAAGAGATTTCCACACTTGGATTGTAGAACATTGGCTCATTATTCTTTTCAACATTCTTCAATTTCTGTCAAATTGGTTGTTGATCATTGATGGAGGACCATTTTCAGTTCTTGCCATAGATTTTTGTCTTTGTTGTTGAATCTGTGTTTGAAATTCACTGCTCGATTGTGGGACCTTACAATTATCAGTATGTGAAGGGTACAGAGATGAGGTTAGTCATTTAAAAATCATGTTAAACACGATTATTGCAACTTATTATGTGACTTGTTAAGCACATTTTTAATTCCTGAACTTATTTAAGCTTGTCATAACAAAGGGGGGTGAATACTTATGGACTCAAGACATTTCAGCTTTTCATTTTTAATTCATTTGTAAAAAAAAAAATAAAAAAAAATAAATAAACATAATACCACTTTGACATTATATGGTATTGTGTGTAGGCCAATGACCAATACATTTTAAATTACGGCTGTAACACAACAACACTTTCTGAAGGCACTGTTTTGACCAGGGCCCACAGGGCACTGTGTGTGAAGTGCACTGTTTTGACCAGGGCCCACAGGGCACTGTGTGTGAAGTGCACTGTTTTGACCAGGGCCCACAGGGCACTGTGTGTGAAGTGCACTGTTTTGACCAGGGCCCACAGGGCACTGTGTGTGAAGTGCACTGTTTTGACCAGGGCCCACAGGGCACTGTGTGTGAAGTGCACTGTTTTGACCAGGGCCCACAGGGCACTGTGTGTGAAGTGCACTGTTTTGACCAGGGCCCACAGGGCACTGTGTGTGAAGTGCACTGTTTTGACCAGGGCCCACAGGGCACTGTGTAGGTGAATAGGGAATACTCTGGACCACAGGGCACTGTGTGTGAAGTGCACTGTTTTGACCAGGGCCCACAGGGCTCTCTGTAGGTGAATAGGGAATACTCTGGACCACAGGGCACTGTGTGTGAAGTGCACTGTTTTGACCAGGGCCCACAGGGCTCTGTGTAGGTGAATAGGGAATACTCTGGCCCACAGGGCACTGTGTGTGAAGTGCACTGTTTTGACCAGGGACCACAGGGCTCTGTGTAGGTGAATAGGGAATACTCTGGACCACAGGGCACTGTGTGTGAAGTGCACTGTTTTGACCAGGGCCCACAGGGCTCTCTGTAGGTGAATAGGGAATACTCTGGACCACAGGGCACTGTGTGTGAAGTGCACTGTTTTGACCAGGGCCCACAGGGCACTCTGTAGGTGAATAGGGAATACTCTGGACCACAGGGCACTGTGTGTGAAGTGCACTGTTTTGACCAGGGCCCACAGGGCACTGTGTGTGAAGTGCACTGTTTTGACCAGGGCCCACAGGGCACTGTGTGTGAAGTGCACTGTTTTGACCAGGGCCCACAGGGCACTGTGTGTGAAGTGCACTGTTTTGACCAGGGCCCACAGGGCACTGTGTGTGAAGTGCACTGTTTTGACCAGGGACCACAGGGCTCTGTGTAGGTGAATAGGGAATACTCTGGACCACAGGGCACTGTGTGTGAAGTGCACTGTTTTGACCAGGGCCCACAGGGCTCTCTGTAGGTGAATAGGGAATACTCTGGACCACAGGGCACTGTGTGTGAAGTGCACTGTTTTGACCAGGGCCCACAGGGCTCTCTGTAGGTGAATAGGGAATACTCTGGACCACAGGGCACTGTGTGTGAAGTGCACTGTTTTGACCAGGGCCCACAGGGCTCTCTGTAGGTGAATAGGGAATACTCTGGACCACAGGGCACTGTGTGTGAAGTGCACTGTTTTGACCAGGGCCCACAGGGCTCTCTGTAGGTGAATAGGGAATACTCTGGACCACAGGGCACTGTGTGTGAAGTGCACTGTTTTGACCAGGGCCCACAGGGCTCTCTGTAGGTGAATAGGGAATACTCTGGACCACAGGGCACTGTGTGTGAAGTGCACTGTTTTGACCAGGGCCCACAGGGCTCTCTGTAGGTGAATAGGGAATACTCTGGACCACAGGGCACTGTGTGTGAAGTGCACTGTTTTGACCAGGGCCCACAGGGCTCTCTGTAGGTGAATAGGGAATACTCTGGACCACAGGGCACTGTGTGTGAAGTGCACTGTTTTGACCAGGGCCCACAGGGCTCTCTGTAGGTGAATAGGGAATACTCTGGACCACAGGGCTCTCTGTAGGTGAATAGGGAATACTCTGGACCACAGGGCTCTGTGTAGGTGAATAGGGAATACTCTGGACCACAGGGCTCTCTGTAGGTGAATAGGGAATACTCTGGTTCACAGGGCTCTGTGTAGGTGAATAGGGAATACTCTGGACCACAGGGCTCTCTGTAGGTGAATAGGGAATACTCTGGTTCACAGGGCTCTCTGTAGGTGAATAGGGAATACTCTGTATTCACACAGAAGCTGTCTACCGGGCCTTACGAGCCCCATTCATTTAAATCCCTTTCGCTGTGGAATCAAACGGTCTTGTGTCTTTGGGGAAATTAGCATTTAAATGACTTGTGGACAAGAGCTTTTCCTCGTTATGCCGGCTTCCTCAACTGGAGCAAAACCAGGCTTTTTCCTCTCTGTTTACATCTGAGCTGCCGCCAACCCCCCACAGAGTGTGTATGTTTGCCAGCGTGCGTGCATGCGTGCGTGCGTGCGTGCACTGGAAGAAAACTTTGGAGGATGTGTTCTTTCCTCGAAGTACCCTGAACCAGACTGGCCACCCCTCATAGCCTGGTTCCTCTCTAGGTTTCTTCCTAGGTTCCTGCCTTTCTAGGGAGTTTTTCCTAGCCACCGTGCTTCTACACCTGCATTGCTTGCTGTTTGGGGTTTTAGGCTGGGTTACTGTACAGCACTTTGAGATATTAGCTGATGTACGAAGGGCTATATAAAATAAACTTGATTTGATTACCTTTTAGTACTGAGTGGGGACCGTTGGAGAACTCAGAGAGCAGCTTGTTTAGACTGTCACATGAGAACAGCCTCTGACACTCAGGCAGAGTAAGGAGGGGCTTCTAATAGCTCTTTGAACACGTTTATATTGCGTAAACATATAAAACCTACTTTATTGTGGGGAAATACTGAAAGAAGATCATTATATGAAATGAAAAAGTCCTCAAGCTCTTTGTGACTTATAATTTACAGTGTCTATACATCTCATCTTCTCTACCCATGTGTAACATGTTAGCTTCCCTTTACAGAGGAAGATATCTGCGTCCCAAACGGAGCCCTATTCCCTATATAGTAGACTACTTATGTCTCTCTCTCTCTCTGTTACAGAAGCTAACACATTGTCTCTCTCTCTCTCTCTCTCTCTCTCTCTCTCTCTCTCTCTCTTGTAGTTGGCAAGACGTCTCTGATCACGAGATTCATGTATGACAGCTTTGACAACACCTATCAGGTAGGTATCGGAGGCATCACACTACAGCTCCACCGTCAGGCAGTCACTGACTCGCTACATGTAGTCTCTGTCACTCCATCAATCACAGTGAGCAGACAGAGTACCTTCCCATCCACCCCTGAGATGTTCAAATGGGTTTCCTGCATCACCTGATGTGCAATAACCACCTGCTTCTGTGTGATTGTGGTCTTATTACGTGGTGACACGCTGCTCGGTTCTGTTTGATTGTGGTCTCATTACGTGGTGACACGCTGCTCGGTTCTGTTTGATTGTGGTCTTATTACGCGGTGACACGCTGCTCGGTTCTGTTTGATTGTGGTCTTATTACGTGGTGACACGCCGTTCGGTTCTGTTTGATTGTGGTCTCATTACGTGGTGACCCGCTGCTCGGTTCTGTTTGATTGTGGTCTTATTACGTGGTGACCCGCTGCTCGGTTCTGTTTGATTGTGGTCTTATTACGCTGCTCGGTTCTGTTTGATTGTGGTCTTATTACGTGGTGACCCGCTGCTCGGTTCTGTTTGATTGTGGTCTCATTACGTGGTGACACGCTGCTCGGTTCTGTTTGATTGTGGTCTCATTACGTGGTGACACGCTGCTCGGTTCTGTTTGATTGTGGTCTCATTACATGGTGACACCCTGCTCGGTTCTGTTTGATTGTGGTCTTATTACGTGGTGACACGCTGCTCGGTTCTGTTTGATTGTGGTCTCATTACGTGGTGACACGCTGCTCGGTTCTGTTTGATTGTGGTCTTATTACGTGGTGACACGCTGCTCGGTTCTGTTTGATTGTGGTCTTATTACGTGGTGACACGCTGCTCGGTTCTGTTTGATTGTGGTCTTATTACGCGGTGACACGCTGCTCGGTTCTGTTTGATTGTGGTCTCATTACGTGGTGACACGCCGTTCGGTTCTGTTTGATTGTGGTCTCATTACGTGGTGACCCGCTGCTCGGTTCTGTTTGATTGTGGTCTTATTACGTGGTGACCCGCTGCTCGGTTCTGTTTGATTGTGGTCTTATTACGCTGCTCGGTTCTGTTTGATTGTGGTCTTATTACGTGGTGACCCGCTGCTCGGTTCTGTTTGATTGTGGTCTCATTACGTGGTGACACGCTGCTCGGTTCTGTTTGATTGTGGTCTCATTACGTGGTGACACGCTGCTCGGTTCTGTTTGATTGTGGTCTCATTACGTGGTGACACGCTGCTCGGTTCTGTTTGATTGTGGTCTTATTACGTGGTGACACGCTGCTCGGTTCTGTTTGATTGTGGTCTTATTACGCGGTGACACGCTGCTCGGTTCTGTTTGATTGTGGTCTCATTACGTGGTGACACGCTGCTCGGTTCTGTTTGATTGTGGTCTCATTACATGGTGACACGCTGCTCGGTTCTGTTTGATTGTGGTCTTATTACGTGGTGACTTGCTGCTCGGTTCTGTTTGATTGTGGTCTTATTACGTGGTGACACGCTGCTCGGTTCTGTTTGATTGTGGTCTTATTACGTGGTGACACGCTGCTCGGTTCTGTTTGATTGTGGTCTTATTACGTGGTGACACGCTGCTCGGTTCTGTTTGATTGTGGTCTTATTACGTGGTGACACGCTGCTCGGTTCTGTTTGATTGTGGTCTTATTACGTCGTGACCCGCTGCTCGGTTCTGTTTGATTGTGGTCTTATTACGTGGTGACACGCTGCTCGGTTCTGTTTGATTGTGGTCTTATTACGTGGTGACACGCTGCTCGGTTCTGTTTGATTGTGGTCTTATTACGCGGTGACACGCTGCTCGGTTCTGTTTGATTGTGGTCTTATTACGCGGTGACACGCTGCTCGGTTCTGTTTGATTGTGGTCTCATTACGCGGTGACACGCTGCTCGGTTCTGTTTGATTGTGGTCTTATTACGTGGTGACCCGCTGCTCGGTTCTGTTTGATTGTGGTCTTATTACGTGGTGACACGCTGCTCGGTTCTGTTTGATTGTGGTCTTATTACGCTGCTCGGTTCTGTTTGATTGTGGTCTTATTACGTGGTGACCCGCTGCTCGGTTCTGTTTGATTGTGGTCTTATTACGTGGTGACACGCTGCTCGGTTCTGTTTGATTGTGGTCTTATTACGTGGTGACCCGCTGCTCGGTTCTGTTTGATTGTGGTCTTATTACGTGGTGACACGCTGCTCGGTTCTGTTTGATTGTGGTCTTATTACGCTGCTTGGTTCTGTTTGATTGTGGTCTTATTACGTGGTGACCCGCTGCTCGGTTCTGTTTGATTGTGGTCTTATTACGTGGTGACACGCTGCTCGGTTCTGTTTGATTGTGGTCTTATTACGCTGCTCGGTTCTGTTTGATTGTGGTCTCATAACGTGGTGACACGCTGCTCGGTTTTGGAAGGAATTCAGGTTATCATTTGGAGTTACTGAAGTGTAGGTGGATCATCCTTCTCTGTGTCTGCCATATGCAAGCATACACGTGTTTTTATTCATGCATGTGTTACCTGTTCATACATGTTCCGTGTGCCCTGGTTCTGCCGTTGGGGCTTAAGCTGACATGGTGTTCAAAGAGACACCTCTGAAACGTTGACAGGCCTAGGAAGATTCCTACCACTTTTGATCTGTTCTCTCCCTACTCCTCTCATCCTCTTCTCCTCCCCCACCTCATCCTCTCCTCACCTCCCCATCTTCTCCTCTCATCTTATCTCTCCTCCTCTTCTCCTCTCCTCTCCCCTCTCCATCTTCTCCCCTCCTCTCCTCCGCTCCCCATCTTCTCCTCTCCCCTCTTCTCCTCTTATCTATCCTCTCTCCTCCCTCTCTCCTCTTAATATCTGCCCTCAGCAAGTTGGCATCATTTAGACCTTAAATAATGTATGTTTAGGTAGAGAAAGGAACGATGATAAAAAAATACTAGATGTATACAAATGTTATTGTTTACTGGCGGTCTCCTCTCTGTTCATGATGAGCAACACATTGCTAGAGAAATTAAAATGAATAATGTGTTTGCCTTGTCACGTCAGAATGACAGAGTTGGTGCCATATTAAATGGGTTGAGTCTAGATACATTACTCTCTGCTTCTCATGACAGTCAATGTTTACATTCAGTCAGTGATGATAACAAGGATTACACACCGTCAGACAGACAGCGCACACCATCAGACAGACAGCACACACCATCAGATAGACAGCACACACCATCAGACAGACAGCACACACCATCAGACAGACAGCACACACCATCAGATAGACAGCACACACCATCAGACAGACAGCACACACCGTCAGACAGACAGCGCACACCATCAGACAGACAGCGCACACCGTCAGACAGACAGCGCACACCATCAGACAGACAGCACACACCATCAGACAGACAGCATACACCATCAGACAGACAGCACACACCATCAGACAGACAGCACACCATCAGACAGACAGCACACCGTCAGACAGGCACACTCCATCAGAGAGACAGCACACACCATCAGACAGACAGCGCACACCATCAGACAGACAGCGCACACCGTCAGACAGACAGCGCACCGTCAGACAGACAGCACACACCGTCAGACAGACAGCACACATCGTCAGACAGACAGCACACACCATCAGACAGACAGCACACCGTCAGACAGGCACACTCCATCAGAGAGACAGGCACACTCCATCAGAGAGACAGCACACACCATCAGACAGACAGCACACACCATCAGACAGACAACACACACCGTCAGACATATGGCACGCACCGTCAGACAGACAGCACACCATCAGACAGACAGACACCATCAGACAGACAGCACACACCATCAGGCAGACAAGACACCATCAGGCAGACAAGACACCATCAGGCAGACAAGACACTATCAGACAGACAGCACACACCATCAGATAGACAGCACACACCATCAGGCAGACAAGACACCATCAGACAGACAAGACACCATCAGACAGACAGCACACACCATCAGATTGACAGCACACACCATCAGATAGACAGCACACACCATCAGATAGACAGCACACACCATCAGACAGACAGCACACCATCAGACAGACAGCACACCATCAGACAGACAGCACACCATCAGACTGACAGCACACCATCAGACAGACAGCACACACCATCAGACAGACAACACACACCATCAGACAGACAACATCATACAGACAGCACACCATCAGAGAGACAGCACACCATCAGACAGACAGACACCATCATACAGACAGCACACCATCAGACAGACAGTCTGATAATTCTTCAGTGAGTCTCACCGAGTGAAACATCCAGCAGCATCTCAGCTGGGACTTGATTTGAGATCGATCCCAAATGGCCCCCTATCGCCTATATAGTGCAATACTTTTGACCAGAGCCCCATAGGCTAGTTGTACACTATATATATAGGCGATAGGGTGCCATATGGACTTGATTTAGAGAATGTTTTGTGTAACAAACAAAGCGTTCCCTCACTATCTCACCACTTCCCCCTGAGGAGAAGAGATGTAAGACTCAACCAGCCACTCCCTGTTCATAGCAGTTCAGTGTAAATCCAGTGCTATGTTGTAATGAGATTTGGATGCTGTATTGTGAGTGGATGAGATGCTTTCTGGTAGCTCAGAGACGGCCGTAGCTCTAACAATGCACACTGTATCCCCTTCTATCCCTGGATTCGGGAGTCCTGAATGAACACAGAGATGTCCCAAATGGCACCCTTTCCCCTTCGTAGCGAGCACCAGGGCCCAGGGCTCTGATCGTTAAAAGTAAAGCACTATATAGGGGATAGGGTGCTATTTGGAACTCAGACACAGACTCGCTCCAGAACGACTGTTCAAAGTTGGTGTCTTTTTTTTGTTGTTGTTGTTTTGTGAGGGGCTCTATTCGCATAAAGCAGAACTATGGCTCTTTGAAACCAGGGCTTTCTCTGTGAAACCCTCTCTGACTTGGGCTTATTTTAGGGAGAGCTTGATCCAGGTCTCTTGACAGTCGGGGAGAGAAGGAGCAGTGTGGTCGCTGGAGGAGTGTCGTTAACAAGGAATTATAATGTGTCGCTTTTATCAGTCAGAGAGAGAGAGAGAGAAAGACAAAAAGAGAGAGAGAGAGAGAGAGAGAGAGAGTGTGTGTGTGTGTGTGTGTGTGTGTGTGTGTGTGTGTGTGTGTGTGTGTGTGTGTGTGTGTGTGTGTGTGTGTGTGTGTGTGTGTGTGTGTGTGTGTGTGTGTGTTTGTCCTTCTCTACCTTGCTCTGTCACAAGGCCACAAATGTAACTCAACTTGATTACAGTCTGCTCATTTATACACTATTAATGTAGCAGCTCTTAGTGTAGCAGCTCTTAGTGTAACAGCTCTTAGTGTAACAGCTCTTAATGTAGCAGCTCTTAGTGTAACAGCTCTTAATGTAGCAGCTCTTAGTGTAGCGGCTCTTAATGTAGCAGCTCTTAGTGTAACAGCTCTTAATGTAGCGGCTCTTAATGTAGCAGCTCTTAGTGTAGCAGCTCTTAGTGTAGCAGCTCTTAGTGTAGCAGCTCTTAGTATAGCAGCTCTTAATGTAGCAGCTCTTAATGTAGCAGCTCTTAGTGTAGCAGCTCTTAGTATAGCAGCTCTTAGTGTATCAGCTCTTAGTGTATCAGCTCTTAGTGTAGCATCTCTTAGTGTAGCAGCTCTTAATGTAGCAGCTCTTAGTGTAGCAGCTCTTAGTGTAGCAGCTCTTAGTATAGCAGCTCTTAATGTAGGAGCTCTTAATGTAGCAGCTCTTAGTGTAGCAGCTCTTAGTATAGCAGCTCTTAGTGTATCAGCTCTTAGTATAGCAGCTCTTAGTGTATCAGCTCTTAGTGTAGCAGCTCTTAGTGTAGCAGCTCTTAGTGTAGCAGCTCTTAGTGTAGCAGCTCTTAGTGTATCAGCTCTTAATGTAGCAGCTCTTAGTGTACCAGCTCTTAGTATAGCAGCTCTTAATGTAGCAGCTCTTAGTGTAGCAGCTCTTAGTGTAGCAGCTCGTAGTATAGCAGCTCTTAGTGTAGCAGCTCTTAATGTAGCAGATCTTAGTGTAGCAGCTCTTAGTGTAGCAGCTCTTAATGTAGCAGCTCTTAATGTAGCAGCTCTTAATGTAGCAGCTCTTAGTGTAACAGATCTCAGTGTAGCAGCTCTTAGTGTAGCAGCTCTTAGTGTAGCAGCTCTTAATGTAGCAGCTCTTAGTGTATCAGCTCTTAGTATAGCAGCTCTTAATGTAGCAGCTCTTAGTGTAGCAGCTCTTAGTGTAGCAGCTCGTAGTATAGCAGCTCTTAGTGTAGCAGCTCTTAATGTAGCAGATCTTAGTGTAGCAGCTCTTAGTGTAGCAGCTCTTAATGTAGCAGCTCTTAATGTAGCAGCTCTTAATGTAGCAGCTCTTAGTGTAACAGATCTCAGTGTAGCAGCTCTTAGTGTAGCAGCTCTTAGTGTAGCAGCTCTTAATGTAGCAGCTCTTAGTGTAGCAGCTCTTAGTATATCAGCTCTTAGTATAGCAGCTCTTAGTGTATCAGCTCTTAGTGTATCAGCTCTTAGTGTAGCAGCTCTTAGTGTAGCAGCTCTTAGTGTAGCAGCTCTTAGTGTATCAGCTCTTAATGTAGCAGCTCTTAGTGTACCAGCTCTTAGTATAGCAGCTCTTAATGTAGCAGCTCTTAGTGTAGCAGCTCGTAGTGTAGCAGCTCTTAGTGTAGCAGCTCTTAATGTAGCAGATCTTAGTGTAGCAGCTCTTAGTGTAGCAGCTCTTAATGTAGCAGCTCTTAATGTAGCAGCTCTTAATGTAGCAGCTCTTAGTGTAACAGATCTCAGTGTAGCAGCTCTTAGTGTAGCAGCTCTTAGTGTAGCAGCTCTTAATGTAGCAGCTCTTAGTGTAGCAGCTCTTACTGTAGCAGCTCTTAATGTAGCAGCTCTTAATGTAGGAGCTCTTAGTGTAGCAGCTCTTAGTGTAGCAGCTCTTAGTGTATCAGCTCTTAATGTAGCAGCTCTTAGTGTACCAGCTCTTAGTATAGCAGCTCTTAATGTAGCAGCTCTTAGTGTAGGAGCTCTTAATGTAGGAGCTCTTAATGTAGCAGCTCGTAGTGTAGCAGCTCTTAGTGTAGCAGCTCTTAATGTAGCAGCTCTTAGTGTAGCAGCTCTTAGTATAGCAGCTCTTAGTGTAGCAGCTCTTAGTGTATCAGCTCTTAATGTAGCAGCTCTTAGTGTACCAGCTCTTAGTATAGCAGCTCTTAGTGTAGCAGCTCTTAATGTAGCAGCTCTTAGTGTAGCAGCTCGTAGTATAGCAGCTCTTAGTGTAGCAGCTCGTAGTGTAGCAGCTCTTAATGTAGCAGCTCTTAGTGTAGCAGCTCTTAGTGTAACAGCTCGTAGTGTAGCAGCTCTTAGTGTAGCAGCTCGTAGTGTAGCAGCTCTTAGTGTAGCAGCTCTTAATGTAGCAGCTCTTAGTGTAGCAGCTCTTAGTGTAGCAGCTCTTAGTGTAACAGCTCGTAGTGTAGCAGCTCTTAGTGTAGCAGCTCGTAGTGTAGCAGCTCTTAGTGTAGCAGCTCGTAGTGTAGCAGCTCTTAGTGTAGCAGCTCTTAATGTAGGAGCTCTTAATGTAGCAGCTCTTAATGTAGCAGCTCTTAATGTAGCAGCTCTTAGTGTAGCAGCTCTTAGTGTAGCAGCTCTTAATGTAGCAGCTCTTGGTATAGCAGCTCTTAGTATAGCAGCTCTTCGTGTAGCAGCTCTTCGTGTAGCAGCTCTTAATGTAGCAGCTCTTAATGTAGCAGCTCTTAATGTAGCAGCTCTTGGTATAGCAGCTCTTAATGTAGCAGCTCTTAGTATAGCAGCTGTTAGTGTAGCAGCTCTTAGTGTAGCAGCTCTTAGTGTAACAGCTCTTAGTGTAGCAGCTCTTAATGTAGCAGCTCTTAATGTAGCAGCTCTTAATGTAGCAGCTCTTAATGTAGCAGCTCTTAGTGTAGCAGCTCTTAGCATAAAATGTCCAGTTGCCAAGACCATTAATACAAATTCCATTTATACACCGTTACCCTATAGCACACACAAAACTTTACATACCTCGGCCTAAACATCAGCCCCAACTGGTAACTTCCACAAAGTTGTGAACGATCTGAGACAAAGCAAGAAGGGCATTCTATGCCATCAAAAGGAACTTAAAATTCAACATACCAATTAGGATCTGGCTAAAAATACTTGAATCAGTTATAGAACCCATTGCCCTTTAACGTTGTGAGGTCTGGTGTCCGCTCACCAACCAAAAATTCGCAAAATGGGACAAACATTTTTAGGGCCTTCCTCTGACACCGCCTGGTATAGAGGTCCTGGATGGCAGGAAGCTTGGCCCCAGTGATGTACTGAGCCGTACACACTACCCTCTGTAGTGCCTTGCGGTCGGAGGCCGAGCAGTTGCCATACCAGGCAGTGAGGCAACCCGTCAGGATGCTCTCGATGGTGCAGCTGTAAAACATTTTGCCAAATCTTTTCAGTCTTCTGGTGGGGAATAGGTTTTGTTGTGCCCTCTTCACGACTGTCTTGGTGTGCTTAGACCATGTTAGTTTGTTGGTGATGTGAATATCAGGGAACTTGAAGGACTTGAAGGACAAACACAAATATCCTCTGTGTACACCGTAAAACACCAAATAATGCATGCAGAGCAGAGTTAGGCCGATACCCGCTAATGATCAAAATCCAGAAAAGAGCCGTTAAATTCTACAATCACAGAAAAGGAAGTGATTCCCAAACCTTCCATAACAAAGCCATCACCTACAGAGAGATTAACCTGGAGAAGAGTCCCCTAAGCAAGCTGGTTCTGGGGCTCTGTTCACAAACACAAACAGACCCCACAGAGCCACAGGACAGAAACACAATTAGACCCAACCAAATCATGAGAAAACAAAAATATAATTACTTGACACATTGAAAAGAATTTACAAAAAAAACAGAGCAAACTAGAATGCTATCTGGCCCTAAACAGAAACTACACAGTGGCAGAATACCTGACCACTGTGACTGACCGACAACGATGAGACAGCCTATAGGGAGGAGGTCAGAGACCTGGCTATGTGGTGCCATGACAACAACCTCTCCCTCAACATGATCAAGACAAAGGAGATGACTGTGGACTACAGGAAATGGAGGACTGAGCACGCCCCCATTTTCATCGCCAGGGCTGTAGTGGAGCAGGTTGAGAGCTTCAAGTTCCCTGATATTCACATCACCAACAAACTAACATGGTCTAAGCACACCAAGACAGTCGTGAAGAGGGCACAACAAAACCTATTCCCCCCCAGAAGACTGAAAAGATTTGGCAAAATGTTTTACAGCTGCACCATCGAGAGCATCCTGACGGGTTGCCTCACTGCCTGGTATGGCAACTGCTCGGCCTCCGACCGCAAGGCACTACAGAGGGTAGTGTGTACGGCTCAGTACATCACTGGGGCCAAGCTTCCTGCCATCCAGGACCTCTATACCAGGCGGTGTCAGAGGAAGGCCCTAAAAATTGTCAAAGACTCCAGCCACCCTAGTCTCATAGACTGTTCTCTCTGCTACCTCACGGCAAGCGGTACCGGAGTGCCAAGTCGAGGTCCAAGAGGCTTCTGTCAGGATTCCCCTAGGGGTCATGATTTGGGGCTGTACAAATGTTTGATGTATTAGAATAATTGATTATGCGCATGTTATATTAATAGAAGGGGAGGAGTTATAAGACCCCTCCCTCCTTACATTTATAGGGTCCTAGACTACAGATTAACATATTCATTATATCGTTTTGGAATTGTTCCACAGTTGTTTGCTCTTTCTCTCTCTTATAAATGTGTGACCGAGACAGAACTCTGCAGGGGATTGTGGGAGATAAGAGACGACTCAGACATTCCACTATAAATCTACTTTGGGGAGGGGACATTTATTGCCTAGCTTTTAGATAAACACTGAAACTCTATGTTTGTATAGCTGTGGATGCAGGGTTTTGGTCTCAGGAGTTAAAAAGGTAATGACTTAGTCAGTGACATCACTAAGGCGGGACTTCGGTTTAATAAAACAACTACAGACCTTTTGTTTGATGCAGAACTTACTCAGAAACATGCGTGCTATGTTCCTGTTTGTCAACTTCTGTCTGCAATTGCATTAAATAAAGTTTTTTGAATGATTTAATTAAAGATATTGTCATAATGCTTATTTCACCAATGAGCCAATGATGATTGACAAGGAGGAAAGGTACAAATCTAACACTTCTAAACAGTTTCTACCCCCCAAGCCATAAGACTCCTGAACAGCTAATCAAAGGGTTACCCAGACCCCTATTTTACACCGCTGCTACTCTCTGTTTATAATCTATGCATAGTCACTTTAACTCTACCTACATGTACAAATTACCTCAAGTACCTCGACTAACCGGTGCCCTCGCACATTGACTCTGTACCGGTACCCCCTGTATATAGCCTCGCTTGTAATTTTACTGCTGTTTAATTATTTGTTACTTTTATTTTCTATTTTGTATTTTTTACTTCACACTTATTTTAGAGCATTGTTGGTTAAGGGCTTGTAATTAAGTATTTCTACACCTGTTGTATGCGGCGCATGTAACAAATTCAATTTGATTTGATTTGACCAAAAATTAAGGAAATCTTAGACTGTGTACAGACTATAGCCTAAATAGCCTAAAATAGCCTCGCTATTGAGACAGGCCATCAAAGGCAAACCTGGCTCTCAAGAGAAGACAGGCAAGACTGGCAGAACACACTAAAAGGCTCAGAGATCCAGGCGGGAAGTCTGTCTGCCTGGCAGAACACACTAAAAGGCTCAGAGATCCAGGCGGGAAGTCTCTCTGCCTGGCAGAACACACTAAAAGGCTCAGAGATCCAGGCGGGAAGTCTCTCTGCCTGGCAGAACACACTAAAAGGCTCAGAGATCCAGGCGGGAAGTCTCTCTGCCTGGCAGAACACACTAAAAGGCTCAGAGATCCAGGCGGGAAGTCTCTCTGCCTGGCAGAACACACTAAAAGGCTCAGAGATCCAGGCGGGAAGTCTCTCTGCCTGGCAGAACACACTAAAAGGCTCAGAGATCCAGGCGGGAAGTCTCTCTGCCTGGCAGAACACACTAAAAGGCTCAGAGATCCAGGCAGGTAGTCTCTCTGCCTGGCAGAACACACTAAAAGGCTCAGAGATCCAGGCGGGAAGTCTCTCTGCCTGGCAGAACACACTAAAAGGCTCAGAGATCCAGGCGGGAAGTCTCTCTGCCTGGCAGAACACACTAAAAGGCTCAGAGATCCAGGCGGGAAGTCTCTCTGCCTGGCAGAACACACTAAAAGGCTCAGAGATCCAGGCGGGAAGTCTCTCTGCCTGGCAGAACACACTAAAAGGCTCAGAGATCCAGGCGGGAAGTCTCTCTGCCTGGCAGAACACACTAAAAGGCTCAGAGATCCAGGCGGGAAGTCTCTCTGCCTGGCAGAACACACTAAAAGGCTCAGAGATCCAGGCGGGTAGTCTCTCTGCCTGGCAGAACACACTAAAAGGCTCAGAGATCCAGGCGGGAAGTCTCTCTGCCTGGCAGAACACACTAAAAGGCTCAGAGATCCAGGCGGGAAGTCTCTCTGCCTGGCAGAACACACTAAAAGGCTCAGAGATCCAGGCGGGAAGTCTCTCTGCCTGGCAGAACACACTAAAAGGCTCAGAGATCCAGGCGGGAAGTCTCTCTGCCTGGCAGAACACACTAAAAGGCTCAGAGATCCAGGCGGGAAGTCTCTCTGCCTGGCAGAACACACTAAAAGGCTCAGAGATCCAGGCGGGAAGTCTCTCTGCCTGGCAGAACACACTAAAAGGCTCAGAGATCCAGGCGGGAAGTCTCTCTGCCTGGCAGAACACACTAAAAGGCTCAGAGATCCAGGCGGGAAGTCTGTCTGCCTGGCAGAACACACTAAAAGGCTCAGAGATCCAGGCGGGTAGTCTCTCTGCCTGGCAGAACACACTAAAAGGCTCAGAGATCCAGGCGGGAAGTCTCTCTGCCTGGCAGAACACACTAAAAGGCTCAGAGTCTGCCTGGCAGAACACACTAAAAGGCTCAGAGATCCTCCGGAGGCTTGGAGCTGCTCTCTCAACTGACTGAGCTGTCACTCAGACATACAGAGCTGGGCACTGGCCTGTGACAAGACAGACGCTCTGGACCTTTGGAGGTCTGAAAGTGTCTGGTGTATTGAGAGAGAGTAGAGAGAGAGAGAGAGTTTGCCGTTTTGTGCGTTCATGTTGCATTTTATTAGGATCCCCATTAACTGTTGCAAAAGCAGCAGCTACTCTTCCTGCGGACCACATGAAACATGACATAATACAGAACATTAATAGACAAGAACAGCTCAAGGACAGAACTACGTACATTTAAAATGTCACACATACTGTAGCCTACATATCAATACATACACACAAAACATCTAGGTCAAATAGGGGAGAGGCGTTGTGCCCGTGAGGTGTTGCTTTATCTGTTTTTAAAAAAAAAACAGGTTTGCTGTTGACTTGAGCAATCTGAAACCATGGCTCTAAATACGTCATACCTTTCCTTGAACTGTGTGTTTGGGAGTTGGCCGTGGGGAGACATGATGAAGAGCTATATCATTCAGACTCCCTGTGTATGCAGGGATTTTTCTGCCATTGAAGGTCTTGAGCGTTTTTTTTGTCCAAACAGTGTAAAAAAAAAAAATATATATATATTGTATAGATATATTTTTGTGTATGAATTTTCTGGATATAGAAAAATGCTTTCAGTGTTAACTAAAAGGACTAAAACTGTAATGTCTGCTTCCAACTCACACTCTCAAACACGTAGATCCCCTGAACGCAGCTCACTGTCCAGATCCCAATCACCTGAATTCTGATCACCTGTTCACACACCTGTATGTCATTATCACACACTATTTAGTTCAGTTGTTTGCACCCCGTCACTGTGAGGTATTGTTTGTTTTGTGACACACTGCTATTCAGAGCGCTGGTTTTCCCCTGTGATTTAATCCTCCTGTGTATGATAGTTTTTGCCTGCATCACTAATGACGCCTTTTGCCTATTCCCTTCCTGTACTTTAACCTATCGGATTTCCTGTTATCAACCTATTGCCCGATCTCCCGGACAACGTTGCTAGCCTTTTCCCTGCCTGTACTGTTGCCTTTTTGGACCCCCTGTGTATGACCTTCTGCCTGCCCCTGGACCCAGCTACCTGCCTCCTCCTGTGTATGACCTTCTGCCTGCCCCTGGACCCAGCTACCTACCTCCTCCTGTGTATGACCTTCTGCCTGCCCCTGGACCCAGCTACCTGCCTCCTCCTGTGTATGACCTTCTGCCTGCCCCTGGACCCAGCTACCTGCCTCCTCCTGTGTATGGCCTTCTGCCTGCCCCTGGACCCAGCTACCTGCCTCCTCCTGTGTATGACCTTCTCCCTGCCCCTGGACCCAGCTACATGCCTCCTCCTGTATATGACCGTCTGCCTGCCCCTGGACCCAGCTACCTGCCTCCTCCTGTGTATGGCCTTCTGCCTGCCCCTGGACCCAGCTACCTCCCTCCTCCTGTGTATGACCTTCTGCCTGTCCCTGGACCCAGCTACCTGCCTCCTCCTGTGTATGACCTTCTGCCTGCCCCTGGACCCAGCTACCTGCCTCCTGCTGTATCTGACCTTCTGCCTGCCCCTGGACCCAGCTACCTGCCTCCTCCTGTGTATAACCTTCTGTCTGCCCCTGGACCCAGCTACCTGCCCCCTCCTGTGTATGACCTTCTGCCTGCCCCTGGACCCAGCTACCTGCCTCCTCCTGTGTATGACCTTCTGCCTGCCCCTGGACCCAGCTACCTGCTTCCTCCTGTGTATGACCTTCTGCCTGCCCCTGGACCCAGCTACCTGCCTCCTCCTGTGTATGACCTTCTGCCTGCCCCTGGACCCAGCTACCTGCTTCCTCCTGTGTATGACCTTCTGCCTGCCCCTGGACCCAGCTACCTGCCTCCTCCTGTGTATGACCTTCTGCCTGCCTCTGGACCCAGCTACCTGCCTCCTCCTGTGTATGACCTTCTGTCTGCCCCTGGACCCAGCTACATGCCTCCTCCTGTATATGACCGTCTGCCCCTGGACCCAGCTACCTGCCTCCTCCTGTGTATGACCTTCTGCCTGCCCCTGGACCCAGCTACCTGCCTCCTCCTGTGTATGACCTTCTGCCTGCCCCTGGACCCAGCTACCTGCCTCCTCCTGTGTATGACCTTCTGCCTGCCCCTGGACCCAGCTACCTGCTTCCTCCTGTGTATGACCTTCTGCCTGCCCCTGGACCCAGCTACCTGCCTCCTCCTGTGTATGACCTTCTGCCTGCCCCTGGACCCAGCTACCTGCTTCCTCCTGTGTATGACCTTCTGCCTGCCCCTGTGTATGACCTTCTGCCTGCCCCTGGACCCAGCTACCTGCCTCCTCCTGTGTATGGCCTTCTGCCTGCCCCTGGACCCAGCTACCTGCCTCCTCCTGTGTATGACCTTCTCCCTGCCCCTGGACCCAGCTACATGCCTCCTCCTGTATATGACCGTCTGCCTGCCCCTGGACCCAGCTACCTGCCTCCTCCTGTGTATGGCCTTCTGCCTGCCCCTGGACCCAGCTACCTCCCTCCTCCTGTGTATGACCTTCTGCCTGTCCCTGGACCCAGCTACCTGCCTCCTCCTGTGTATGACCTTCTGCCTGCCCCTGGACCCAGCTACCTGCCTCCTCCTGTGTATGACCTTCTGCCTGCCCCTGGACCCAGCTACCTGCCTCCTGCTGTATCTGACCTTCTGCCTGCCCCTGGACCCAGCTACCTGCCTCCTCCTGTGTATAACCTTCTGTCTGCCCCTGGACCCAGCTACCTGCCTCCTCCTGTGTATGACCTTCTGCCTGCCCCTGGACCCAGCTACCTGCCTCCTCCTGTGTATGACCTTCTGCCTGCCCCTGGACCCAGCTACCTGCTTCCTCCTGTGTATGACCTTCTGCCTGCCCCTGGACCCAGCTACCTGCCTCCTCCTGTGTATGACCTTCTGCCTGCCCCTGGACCCAGCTACCTGCTTCCTCCTGTGTATGACCTTCTGCCTGCCCCTGGACCCAGCTACCTGCCTCCTGCTGTATCTGACCTTCTGCCTGCCCCTGGACCCAGCTACCTGCCTCCTCCTGTGTATGACCTTCTGTCTGCCCCTGGACCCAGCTACCTGCCTCCTCCTGTGTATGACCTTCTGTCTGCCCCTGGACCCAGCTACCTGCCTCCTCCTGTGTATGGCCTTCTGCCTGCCCCTGGACCCAGCTACCTGCTTCCTCCTGTGTATGACCTTCTGCCTGTCCCTGGACCCAGCTACCTGCCTCCTCCTGTGGTCCTTTACAATAAACACCTGCTGCGCCCTGCGCTTGAAACCAGCTCTCTGTCTTCCCGTTGTGTTCATTACAAAAACGAGATAGACAGGATGTAGAAAAGATAATGGCCCTATTTATTATCATCTTTGAGAACTAACAATCAGCAAAATAAAAGCTATGCAGTCAGGGTCAATTGCAAATTCCCAAAACAATGAATTTACGCGTATAGATTTTGTTATTATGTTTGAGAAAAAAGAACACCGCATTAACTATGGCAAAATGCATAGAATTGCAAGACATTTTTAATGCCAAAATGTCTCTACACAGCCAAGATGGGGGGGACCTCTTCTAATTCAGCCACGCAGACGGGACGACCGCACCCCGATACCACGCCTCCTGCCACGCCCAACACCGAAGCCCATTTGTTTTTGATCCATAACAAACCCTGTGTATCTAACTCCCGTGTACGTACTGGTGCCGTGACGTCATCGTGATGACTCAGAGCTTCTATAATGGGAGGATGTTCGCAGCAGGTATAAACTGAACTGTGCTCTCTAGTGGAAGTCGTTAAGGCTCTTGAAGTGCTGAGTCTGATTGGTTACTACAGGATCGTCCTGGATACTGGGGCCATTAGAAAATGGGTTGGGACAGAATAACCTATTAGAGAGTAGGGTAGTCTATGTTTGTTGACTTAATGGCACATTAGTCCCTATGTAGTGCACTACTGTATTAGGGCTTTGGAGAAACGTAGTGCACTTACGTAGGGATATAGGGTGCCATTTCAGACACACGCTATTGAGATATCAGGGAAGTGATCGCCAATAGGTCCATTGATCCTGTCTGCTGCTGGAGGCACGGAGTGTTCCCTGTCCTTTTCTATCAAACAGACAACTGTTTTCTGTCCGGGCAGACAACTAGTTCTGTCTGTGTTTGCCTGACATGAAACCGTAGCTCCGCACCAGTCAATAGAACGGAATGTGTTGCATTCAAATCTGTCTATCACACATCAATATATATCACTTTTTAAGACCTTGTAGAGTGGACTCAGAAGCGTATTGTACTAGACTCCAACTGTAGACTGTACTGACTATACTGTGGTACACCGTACATGCCTTTAAATGTACATATTAAGGCTGGTTTATAGTCCGTCAATCAACATGTTTGTTGACAGTTGTCCCAGTGAAATCGTCGTGGACATTCTATTGTCGTCCGACATCAAACTTGTCGTTGTCGTTATGAAAACATTATAAACACCAAAACAACAGTTGGCATGACATCGTTAGACTGGCGGTTCAAATATCATACCTGCTCTATTTGAACCCAAATGAACGGATCTGTTTAAAAATGTAATTAGATCATGTTCATCTAGCAAGACAGGCAACTAAAAGGAACTTTTGAAACAATGTTTTGGTTCATTGCTAGCTTGTTAGCTAGCTAGCTGGCTAGCCTGTTCAAAAATGATGACCAGAACATATCTGACAGGTAGACACTTGTATTCATTATAACAATAATGATTACAAGATCATTATTTACAAGGTAATGGCAAGCAACAAAATAAAATGGCAAACTTACAGTTGTGAATGTGACATAACAAAAAGCAGAACATTTCTGTCTGAGAAATGTAGAATTTATTGTTGTCGTCGCAACGGCGCCGTCAACGTTGAAACTATTTCATGTCTGTGCGGCAAGAAAACAGAAACTCACATTGACGGTCTACAGACAGAGTATACATTTACTGTTATTTTGACCAGCGACACTTGTCGAATTCTCATTGTCTACAGACATGTCGTTAGACCAATTTATAAACCAGCCTTTTATTTATCAACCGATGTCATCCCCGGGCCCTTCTGTTCTGAAGCTACATTTCGTTTTTTTTTTTTTAAGGTAATCAATGAGGCTTGATTTGGAAAAAAAGGTTGTTGGCTGGAACATACCAAGGCCAATGATGTCAGAGAAATGGTCCTATTGATTCCAGGTTGTCTGGCATCGCTCCACCAACACTGGTAGATCAACTGTAGGTACAGCATAAAAGATGCCACTATGGAGGGTCCTGACATTTATGTTTTCATCTAAGTCCACCTGCCCATTTTGATAGCCTTTAAAAGATAAAGTTAGATAGCATAGTTACTGTAGCTGAGATCCCTGGTGGGTAACATAGAAGATTCTAGCCATTCTTCATTCTAGAGGTAAAATTGATTTCTCTTGAGATTTGTTTTTTTTTATAGCCTACCGTTTTAAGAGTGAGACGATTTTCAGACTGAGAAATATAGGTGATCAATATTTATTTCTAGGCAATGTAGTAAACTATAGCCTAACTGCCTAGTGCTTCTCTGCCCATGCATAGGCTATAGCCTGCTCTATTTAATTGAGACAGCACACGCACCTGATCTCGCAGGTACAGTGACTTGAAAAAGGATTCATCCCCCTTGGCGTTTTCTCTATATTGTTGCATTACAACCTGTAATTAAATAGATTTCTATGTGGATTTCATGTAATGGACATACACAAAATAGTCCTGATTGGTGAAGTGAAATGAAGAAAAAAAACTTGTTTCAAAAAATTATTTAAAAAAAAAATACGGAAAAGTGGAGCGTATTCACCCCCTTTGCTATGAAGCCCCTAAATAAGATCTGGTGCAATCAATTACCTTCAAAAGTCACACAATTAGTTAAATAAAGTCCACCTGTGTGCAATCTAAGTGTCACATAATCTGTCAAATGATCTCAGTATAGGCCTCAGAGTTTGCAACACCACTATGCAGGGGTTACCACCAAGCAATCGGCTACATGAAGACCAAGGAGCTCTCCAAACAGGCCAGGGACAAAGTTGTGGAAAAGTACAGATCAGGGTTGGGTTATAAAAAAATATCCGAAACTTTGAACATCCCATGGAGCACCATTAAATCCATTATTAAAAAATGGAAAGAATATGGCACCACAATAAACCTGCCAAGAGAGGGCCGCCCACCAAAACTCACGGACCAGGCAAGGAGGGCATTAATCAGAGAGGCAACAAAGAGACCAAAGATAACCCTGAAGGAGCTGCAAAGCTCCACAGCAGAGATTGGAGTATCTGTCCATAGGACCACTTTAAGCCGTACACTCCACAGAGCTGGGCTTTACAGAAGAGTGGCCAGAAAAAAGCCATTGCTTAAAGAAAAAAATAAGCAAACCCATTTGGTGTTCACCAAAGGCATGTGGGAGACTCCCCAAAAATATGGAAGACGGTACTCTGGTCAGATGAGACTAAAATTGAGCCTTTTGTCCATCAAAGAAAATGCTATGTCTGGGGCAAACCCAACCCCTCTCATCACCCCGAGAACAACGATGTTTTTCATCGGCAGGGACTGGAAAACTGGTCAGAATTGAAGGAATGATGGATGGCGCTAAATACAGGGATATTTTTGAGGGAAACCTGTTTCAGTCTTCCAGAGATTTGAGACTGGTACGGAGATTCACCTTCCAGCTGGACAATGACCCTAAGCATACTGCTAAAGCAACACTTGAGTGGTTTAAGGGGAAACATTTAAATATCTTGGAATGGCCTACTCAAAGCCCAGACCTCAATCCAATTGAGAATCTGTGGTATGACTTAAAGAATGCTGTACACCAGCGGAACCCACCCAACTTGAAGGAGCTGGAGCAGTTTTGCCTTGGAGAATGGGCAAAAATCCCAGTGGCTACATTTACATTTACATTTAAGTCATTTAGCAGACGCTCTTATCCAGAGCGACTTACAAATTGGGCTAGATGTGCCAAGCTTATAGAGACATACACCAAGAGACTTGCAGCTGTAATTGCTACAAAAGGTGGCTCTACAAGTATTGACTTTGGGGGGTGAATAGTGAGGCACGCTCAAGTTTTCAGTTTTTTTGTCTTATTTCTTGTTCTTTTCACAATTAATGATCAAATGATACAACCCCCCCCCCCAAAAAATCTATTTTTAATTCCAGGTTGTAAGGCAACAAAATAGGAAAAATGCCAAGAGGGGGGTGAATACTTTCGCAAGCCACTGTATGTCTACTGAACTGGAAACAGCAAGAATGATGACAGCGCCACTTGCTATGTTTTGCATAAAGGAGACAAATAAATGGGTAATTAAATACCAAGGCGCAACACTCGCCTTTTCCTTTTCAATGATGATACCATTTTTTGATTGCTATTGGTTGAGTGCCCTCCACTTCTTTCCAGTATCAAAAAATGTATTTACAGACACTGTCGTAAATTTCAGTCTAATCATATTTAAGTTAATTTCGTATTTAAGTTAACTGTCACGTGATTCTCCGCCCCATGTAGACACCCTACTTTACAGTATTTCGAAGAGACCAGACATACTAGGCACACTTGAACTACCACCCCAAACTAGGAGACGAGAGAGGCTAGTGAAGTTGACGCAGCGAATTCTGTCTGAATAATGCAACAACAAAAATTATGTCATTTTAATACAATAGGTAGGCTAATGTATACGAAGCAAAAAGATGACCGTTTCCAACTAACCTGCGGGAAAACCAAAAATATTTCCATCCCAAAGTTGTCTGTCTGACTGCCCGCAGCATGAAAAATGCCGATTGGAATGCAGCTCTCTATTTCATACAACCGTTATGAAGAAAACATACATTTCACTTCCTGGCTAATGGTGCCTGGTGTTTTAATTCAGAACAAATCTCTTTCCTGATATTAGAACCGTTCTGTTCCCCCTCTTCCCCAGCAGTCATTGGTTAAATCCCTCTTCTCCCAGCAGTCATTGGTTAAATCCCTCTTCTCCCAGCAGTCATTGGTTAAATCCCTCTTCTCCCAGCAGTCATTGGTTAAATCCCTCTTCTCTCAGCAGTCATTGGTTAAATCCCTCTTCCCCCAGCAGTCATTGGTTAAATCCCTCTTCCCCCAGCAGTCATTGGTTAAATCCCTCTTCTCCCAGCAGTCATTGGTTAAATCCCTCTACCCCCAGCAGTCATTGGTTGATTATCTCTTCCCCCAGCAGTCATTGGTTGATTTCCTCTTCCCCCAGCAGTCATTGGTGAATTACCTCTTCCCCAGGCAGTCATTGGTTGATTATCACTTCCTCCAGCAGTAATTGGTTGATTCCCTCTCCCCCCAGCAGTCATTGGTTGAGAGGCCATGCAGGATCCGGAAGCTGGGGCTTTCTTTAACGATGATGTGTGATTGGTTAATAATGAAAGAGTTCTGAATTATTTAGTCTGCATGGGGGTCTGTTTGTGCTGCGCAGCACAGTGCTTCTCTCTGTGTGTGGTATTCTATATATAACCCAGAGAGGATGCCTGGCTCTGCCATTCAAATATATAACCCAGAGAGGATGCCTGGCTCTGCCATTCAAATATATAACCCAGAGAGGATGCCTGGCTCTGCCATTCAAATATATAACCCAGAGAGGATGCCTGGCTCTGCCATTCAAATATATAACCCAGAGAGGATGCCTGGCTCTGCCATTCTATATATAACCCAGAGAGGATGCCTGGCTCTGCCATTCAAATATATAACCCAGAGAGGATGCCTGGCTCTGCCATTCAAATATATAACCCAGAGAGGATGCCTGGCTCTGCCATTCAAATATATAACCCAGAGAGGATGCCTGGCTCTGCCATTCAAATATATAACCCAGAGAGGATGCCTGGCTCTGCCATTCAAATATATAACCCAGAGAGGATGCCTGGCTCTGCCATTCTATATATAACCCAGAGAGGATGCCTGGCTCTGCCATTCAAATATATAACCCAGAGAGGATGCCTGGCTCTGCCATTCAAATATATAACCCAGAGAGGATGCCTGGCTCTGCCATTCAAATATATAACCCAGAGAGGATGCCTGGCTCTGCCATTCAAATATATAACCCAGAGAGGATGCCTGGCTCTGCCATTCAAATATATAACCCAGAGAGGATGCCTGGCTCTGCCATTCAAAATTTAAACAACAAAAACCTCTGTGGCTTTGCTTTCAACAAGACTTGATCTAATATTGAGGAATGCCAACTGTTTGTTCCTTTTTTCATCACGCTATTTAATTCATAGACTTCGTAATACATCTCCTCCAGGTTTTCAACCCAATCTGACTAAAGAGCTTTTTTGATAGATGACCATCAACCTGGATTATGTTTTAAGTATTTCTTTATCTTTTTTATGTGAACTAGAGACAATTCGGTTACAGTGAGAGTCTAGATGATCTGGCTGTGGGAGAATATATATTAAGTCCTGGTCCTAATGCCAGAGGAGCCTGAGTAAGTCTTACAGCCGGCCACAGTGGCTGGCATCGCCAGGGTAATGGGATTGTGATCAAGCTGCTGGTGACCAGTTCTGTCAGAGTGGGCAGACGAGGCAGGGGGCACCCCGCTGGGCAGCAGCACTGGCTCCAATGCTGCAGCGCTCCCCCGTCTCCAAGGCCCCAAGGTTCCAACACGGCAAAACTCAACTGGCTCCAAGCCTCGGCTTCAATACTGCAGGCTCTAATACTACAGGCTCCAATACTGCAGGCTCTAATACTACAGGCTCTAATACTACAGGCTCTAATACTACAGGCTCTAATACCGCAGGCTCTAATACCGCAGGCTCGAATACTACAGGCTCTAATACTACAGGCTCTAATACTACAGGCTCCAATACTACAGGCTCTAATATTACAGGCTCTAATACTACAGGCTCCAATACTGCAGGCTCTAATACTACAGGCTCTAATACTACAGGCTCCAATACTGCAGGCTCTAATATTACAGGCTCTAATACCACAGGCTCCAATACTACAGGCTCCAATACTGCAGGCTCTAATACTACAGGCTCTAATACTACAGGCTCTAATACTACAGGCTCTAATACCACAGGCTCCAATACCACAGGCTCTAATACCGCAGGCTCCAATACCGCAGGCTCTAATACCGCAGGCTCGAATAGTGCAGGCTCTAATAATACAGGCTCTAATACCACAGACTCTAATACCACAGGCTCTAATACTACAGGCTCTAATACCACAGGCTCCAATACCACAGGCTCCAATACTAGAGGCTATAATACTGCAGGCTCTAATACCGCAGGCTCCAATACTACAGGCTCTAATACCACAGGCTCTAATACCGCAGGCTGCAATACCGTAGGCTCTAATACCGTAGGCTCTAATACCGTAGGCTCTAATACCGCAGGCTCTAATACTACAGGCTCTAATACTACAGGCTCTAATACTACAGGCTCCAATACTGCAGGCTCTAATACTACAGGCTCCAATACTACAGGCTCTAATACTACAGGCTCTAATACTACAGGCTCCAATACTACAGGCTCCAATACTGCAGGCTCTAATATTACAGGCTCTAATACCACAGGCTCCAATACTACAGGCTCCAATACTGCAGGCTCTAATACTACAGGCTCTAATACTACAGGCTCTAATACTACAGGCTCTAATACCACAGGCTCTAATACCGCAGGCTCCAATACCGCAGGCTCTAATACCGCAGGCTCGAATAGTGCAGGCTCTAATAATACAGGCTCTAATACCACAGACTCTAATACCACAGGCTCTAATACTACAGGCTCTAATACCACAGGCTCCAATACCACAGGCTCCAATACTAGAGGCTATAATACTGCAGGCTCTAATACCGCAGGCTCCAATACTACAGGCTCTAATACCACAGGCTCTAATACCGCAGGCTGCAATACCGTAGGCTCTAATACCGTAGGCTCTAATACCGTAGGCTCTAATACTACAGGCTCCAATACTGCAGGCTCTAATACTACAGGCTCTAATACCGCAGGCTCTAATACTGCAGGCTCTAATACTACAGGCTCTAATAATACAGGCTCCAATACCGCAGGCTCTAATACTACAGGCTCCAATACTACAGGCTCTAATACCGCAGGCTCTAATACCGCAGGCTCCAATACCGCAGGCTCTAATACCGTAGGCTCTAATACCGCAGGCTCTAATACTACAGGCTCCAATACTACAGGCTCTAATATTACAGGCTCTAATACTACAGGCTCCAATACTGCAGGCTCTAATACTACAGGCTCTAATACTACAGGCTCCAATACTGCAGGCTCTAATACTACAGGCTCCAATACTACAGGCTCTAATACTACAGGCTCTAATACTACAGGCTCTAATACTACAGGCTCTAATACTACAGGCTCTAATACTACAGGCTCCAATACTACAGGCTCCAATACTGCAGGCTCTAATATTACAGGCTCTAATACCACAGGCTCCAATACTACAGGCTCCAATACTGCAGGCTCTAATACTACAGGCTCTAATACTACAGGCTCTAATACTACAGGCTCTAATACCACAGGCTCCAATACCACAGGCTCTAATACCGCAGGCTCCAATACCGCAGGCTCTAATACCGCAGGCTCGAATAGTGCAGGCTCTAATAATACAGGCTCTAATACCACAGACTCTAATACCACAGGCTCTAATACTACAGGCTCTAATACCACAGGCTCCAATACCACAGGCTCCAATACTAGAGGCTATAATACTGCAGGCTCTAATACCGCAGGCTCCAATACTACAGGCTCTAATACCACAGGCTCTAATACCGCAGGCTGCAATACCGTAGGCTCTAATACCGTAGGCTCTAATACTACAGGCTCCAATACTGCAGGCTCTAATACTACAGGCTCTAATACCACAGGCTCTAATACCGCAGGCTCTAATACTACAGGCTCTAATAATACAGGCTCCAATACCGCAGGCTCTAATACTACAGGCTCCAATACTACAGGCTCTAATACCGCAGGCTCTAATACCGCAGGCTCCAATACCGCAGGCTCTAATACTACAGGCTCTAATACCGCAGGCTCTAATACTACAGGCTCCAATACTACAGGCTCCAATACTACAGGCTCCAATACCGCAGGCTCTAATACCGCAGGCTCTAATACCGCAGGCTCTAATACCGCAGGCTCCAATACCGCAGGCTCCAATACCGCAGGCTCTAATACCGCAGGCTCTAATACCGCAGGCTCTAATACCGCAGGCTCTAATACCGTAGGCTCTAATACCGTAGGCTCTAATTCTGCAGGCTCTAATACTACAGGCTCCAATACTACAGGCTCTAATACTGCAGGCTCTAATACTACAGGCTCTAATACTACAGGCTCCAATACTACAGGCTCTAATACTGCAGGCCCAATACTACAGGCCCCAATACTACAGGCCCCAATACTACAGGCCCAGAATACTGCAGGCTACCAATACTCCAGGCTCCAATATGACAGGCTCCAATACTGCAGGCTCTAATACTGCAGGCACCAATACTGCAGGCTCTAATACTGCAGGCTCTAATACTACAGGCTCTAATACTACAGGCTCTAATACCGCAGGCTCTAATACCGCAGGCTCTAATACCACAGGCTCTAATACCGCAGGCTCTAATACCGCAGGCTCTAATACTGCAGGCTCTAATACTACAGGCTCTAATACCGCAGGCTGTAATACTGCAGGCTCTAATACTACAGGCTCTAATACTGCAGGCTCCAATACTGCAGGCTCTAATACTACAGGCTCTAATACCGCAGGCTCCAATACCGCAGGCTCTAATACTGCAGGCTCTAATACCACAAGTTCCAATACTACAGGCTCCAATACTGAAGGCTACAATACTACAAGGTCTAATACTGCAGGCTCTAATACTACAGGCTCCAATGCTACAGGCTCTAATACTGCAGGCCCAATACTACAGGCCCCAATACTACAGGCCCCAATACTACAGGCCCAGAATACTGCAGGCTACCAATACTCCAGGCTCCAATATGACAGGCTCCAATACTGCAGGCTCTAATACTGCAGGCACCAATACTGCAGGCTCTGATACTGCAGGCTCTGATACTACAGGCTCTAATACTACAAGCTCTTATACTACAGGCTCCAATACTGAAGGCTACAATACTACAAGCTCTAATACTGCAGGCTCTAATACTACAGGCTCCAATGCTACAGGCTATAATACTACAGGTGCTAATACTACTTCTCCAATACAGCGGGTTCCAATACTACGGGCTCTAATACCGCAGGCGCTAATACCGCAGGCTCTAATACCGCAGGCTCTAATACCACAAGCTCCAATACTACAGGCTCTAATATTACAGCCTCTAATATTACAGGCTCCAATACTGCAGGCTCCAATACTGCAGGCTCTAATACTACAGGCTCCAATACTACAGGCTCTAATACTACAGGCTCCAATACTGCAGGCTCCAATACTACAGGCTCCAATACTACAGGCTCTAATACTACAAGCTCTAATACTACAGGCTCCAATACTGCAGGCTCCAATACTGCAGGCTCTAATACTACAGGCTCTAATACTACAGGCTCCAATACTACAAGCTCTAATACTACAGGCTCCAATACTACAAGCTCTAATACTACAGGCTCCAATACTGCAGGCTCCAATACTGCAGGCTCCAATACTGCAGGCTCTAATACTACAGGCTCCAATACTACAAGCTCTAATACTACAGGCTCCAATACTACAAGCTCTAATACTACAAGCTCCAATACCACAGGCTCTAATACTACATGCTCTAATACTACAAGCTCCAATACTACAAGCTCCAATACCGCAGGCTCCAATTCTGCAGGCTCTAATACTGAGATCTCCGATACTGCAGGCTCCAATAGTACAGGCCCCAATAGTAGAGGCTCTAATACTACAGGCTCCAATACTGCAGTTTCTAATATTGCAGGCTCCGATACTACACGCTCCAATACTGCAGTTTCTAATACTGCAGGCTTTAATACTACAGACCCCCCTGTCTCCGAGGCTCCACACTGCAGGTTTAGTGAACATATAATATAAGACTAGTGGATTACTGTTAATTATTATTCTGATGATCCCATGTACAATACATTACACTGTCAGTGTATTATTCATAGTTCTCCAGTGTTTGCTGGCGTACAGAGCCATTTACACTGAGTTTACAAAACATTATGAACACTCTGTTCTTCCCATGACATAGACTGACCAGGAGAATCCAGGTGAAAGCTATGATCCCTTATTGATGTCACTTGGGTTCAGTCAGATATCTACTATACTGTACTGGGTTCAGTCAGATATCTAATATACTGTACTGTACTGGGTTCAGTCAGATATCTACTGTACTGTACTGGGTTCAGTCAGATATCTACTGTACCATTAACACTCCACAGTCCTCAAAACAATTAACACCATTTTTTTCCTCATTTCAGGCCACAATCGGAATAGACTTCCTGTCAAAAACGATGTACTTGGAAGACCGAACTGTAAGTAGCTCCATCTTTTTTTTTAAACAGAGAAAAAGTAAATTTGCTCCTAATCCTCAGCTCTTTACTGCCATTTCACTGTCAACACCAGGTCCACACCTTGTCCCTGTGAAATATCGTCACCTCAGTGTCCGATATACAGGTGTGTCAAACGTCACCTCAGTGTTAGAGATACAGGTGTGTCAAACGTCACCTCAGTATTAGAGATACAGGTGTGTTAGATGTACAGGTGTGTTAAACGTCACCTCACTGTTAGAGATACAGGTGTGTTAAACGTCACCTCAGTGTTAGAGATACAGGTGTGTTAAACGTCACCTCAGTGTTAGATATACAGGTGTGTTAAACGTCACCTCAGTGTTAGATATACAGGTGTGTTAAACGTCACCTCAGTGTTAGAGATACAGGTGTGTCAAACATCACCTCAGTGTTAGAGATACAGGTGTGTTAAACGTCACCTCAGTGTTAGAGATACAGGTGTGTTAGATGTACAGGTGTGTTAAACGTCACCTCAGTGTTAGAGATACAGGTGTGTTAGATATACCTCAGTGTTAGATATACAGGTGTGTTAGATGTACAGGTGTGTTAAACGTCACCTCAGTGTTAGAGATACAGGTGTGTTAAACGTCACCTCAGTGTTAGATGTACAGGTGTATTAGATATACAGGTGTATTAGAAATACAGGTGTGTTAGATATACCTCAGTGTTAGATATACAGGTGTGTTAGACATACAAGTGTGTCAAACGTCACCTCAGTGTTAGAGGTACAGGTGTGTTAGATATACAGGTGTGTTTGATATGTAAACTCAGCAAAAAAAGAAAAATGTCTTCTCACTGTCAACTGTGTTTATTTTCAGCAAACTTAACATGTGTAAATATTTGTATGAACATAACAAGATTCAACAACTGAGACATAAACTGAACAAATTCCACAGACATGTGACTAACAGAAATTGAATAATGTGTCCCTGAACAAAGGGGGGGGGGGGGTCAAAATCAAAAGTAACAGTCAGTATTTGGTGTGGCCACTAGCTGCATTAAGTACTACAGTGCATCTCCTTCTCATGGACTGCACCAGATTTGCCAGTTCTTGCTGTGAGATGTTAGCCCACTCTTCCACCAAGGCACCTGCAAGTTCTCTGACATTTCTGGGGGGAATGGCCCTAGACCTCACCCTCCGATCCAACAGGTCCCAGACGTGATCAATGGGATTGAGATCCGGGATCTTCACTGGCCATGGTAGAACACTGACATTCACGCACAGAACAAGCAGTATGGCTGGTGGCATTGTCATGCTGGAGGGTCATGTCAGGATGAGCCTGCAGGAAGGGTACCACATGAGGGAGGAGGATGTCTTCCCTGTAACGCACAGCGTTGAGATTGCCTGCAATGACAACAAGCTCAGTCCGATGATGCTGTGACACACCGCCCCCAGACCATGACGGACCCTCCACCTCCCTATCGATCCCGCTCCAGAGTACAGGCCTCGGTGTAACGCTCATTCCATCGACGATAAACGCGAATTCGACCATCACCCCCGGTGAGACAAAACTGTGACTCGTCAGAGAAAAGCACTTTTTGACAATCCTGTCTGGTCCAGCGACAATGACTTTGTGCCCATAGGCGATGTTGTTGCCGGAGATGTCTGGTGAGGACCTGCCTTACAACAGGCCTACAAGCCCTCAGTCCAGCCTCTCTCAGCCTATAGTGGACAGTCTGAGCACTGATGGAGGGATTGTTCATTCCTGGTGTAACTCGGGCAGTTGTTGTTGCCATCCTGTACCTGTCCCGCAGGTGTGATGTTCGGATGTACCGATCCTGTGCAGGTGTTGTTACACGTGGTCTGCCACTGCGAGGACGATCAGCTGTCCGTCCTGTCTCCCTGTAGCGCTATCTTAGGCGTCTCACTGTACAGACATTTCAATTTATTGCCCTGGCCACATCTGCAGTCCTCACGCCTCCTTGCAGCATGCCTAAGGCACGTTCACGCAGATGAGCAGGGACCCTGGGCATCTTTCTTTTGGGGTTTTTCAGAGTCAGTAGAAAGTCCTCTTTAGTGTCCTAAGTTTTCATAACTGTGACCTTAATTGCCTACCGTCTGTAAGCTGTTAGTGTCTTAACGAGCGTTCCACAGGTGCATGTTCATTAATGGTTCATTGAACAAGCATGAGAAACAGTGTTTAAACCCTTTTGCAATGCAGATCTGTGAAGTTATTTGGATTTTTACGAATTATCTTTGAAAGACAGGGTCCTGAAGAAGGGGCATTTATTTATTTTTTTGTGCAGAGTTTTGGTGTCCCAAATGGTACCCTATTCCCCATAGGGCTCAGTAGTGCACTACATAGGGAATAGGATGCAGTCCCAGGGTTTGTGGGTCTTAAACCCCTTAAGTTATACAGTGATTGGTCCTCACGCACACATCAATTGAAGTAGGCCTGACATTGATGTCATGTTCTGGGCATAAGAAATGTAAATGTATTTCAATGTAACGTGTGTATGTCTGACTGTGCTGAATCTTGGCACGTATTTTACATACCCTGACATTGAGAAGGTGTCAATGGGGGATAAAGGGGCGTGAGTTTATGTTAATATACTTTGTGCTGGTACTACTGTGTGTGTGTGTGTGTGTGTGTGTGTGTGTGTGTGTGTGTGTGTGTGTGTGTGTGTGTGTGTGTGTGTGTGTGTGTGTGTGTGTGTGTGTGTGTGTGTGTGTGTGTGTACATTGGTTGCCTGTGTGGGTGTGTACACTTGCGTGTGCGTTCCAGTGATGTACAATACGCCAGTGTGGACATGGTGAGTAATCTGACAGTGCTCAGCTGTCTCTCTGATCCCCAGGTGTCTCTCTGATCCCCAGGTGTGTCTCTCTGATCCCCAGGTGTGTCTCTCTGATCCCCAGGTGTGTCTCTCTGATCCACAGGTGTGTCTCTCTGATCCCCAGGTGTGTCTCTCTGATCCCCAGGTGTGTCTCTGATCCCCAGGTGTGTCTCTGATCCCCAGGTGTGTCTCTGATCCCCAGGTGTGTCTCTCTAATCCCCAGGTGTGTCTCTCTGATCCCCAGGTGTGTCTCTGATCCCCAGGTGTGTATCTGATCCCCAGGTGTGTCTCTGATCCCCAGGTGTGTCTCTGATCCCCAGGTGTGTCTCTCTGATCCCCAGGTGTGTCTCTCTGATCCCCAGGTGTCTGTCTCTCTGATCTCCAGGTGTCTCTCTGATCCCCAGGTGTCTGTCTCTCTGATCCCCAGGTGTGTCTCTGATCCCCAGGTGTGTTTCTGATCCCCAGGTGTGTCTCTCTGATCCCCAGGTGTGTCTCTCTGATCCCCAGGTGTGTCTCTCTGATCCCCAGGTGTGTCTCTCTGATCCCCAGGTGTGTCTCTCTGATCCCCAGGTGTCTGTCTCTCTGATCCCCAGGTGTCTGTCTCTCTGATCCCCAGGTGTGTCTCTCTGATCCCCAGGTGTGTCTCTCTGATCCCCAGGTGTCTGTCTCGCTGATCCCCAGGTGTCTGTCTCTCTGATCCCCAGGTGTCTGTCTCTCTGATCCCCAGGTGTCTGTCTCTCTGATCCCCAGGTGTCTGTCTCTCTGATCCCCAGGTGTCTGTCTCTCTGATCCCCAGGTGTGTCTCTCTGATCGCCAGGTGTGTCTCTCTGATCCCCAGGTGTGTCTCTCTGATCCCCAGGTGTGTCTCTCTGATCCCCATGTGTGTCTCTCTGATCCCCAGGTGTCTCTCTGATCCCCAGGTGTGTCTCTCTGATCCCCAGGTGTGTCTCTCTGATCCCCAGGTGTCTCTCTGATCCCCAGGTGTGTCTCTCTGATCCCCAGGTGTGTCTCTGATCCCCAGGTGTGTCTCTCTGATCCCCAGGTGAGGTTGCAGCTGTGGGACACGGCAGGACAGGAGCGCTTCAGGAGCCTCATTCCCTCCTACATACGAGACTCTACTGTGGCCGTGGTGGTTTATGATATTACAAGTGAGTGGGGATCACACACACACACACACACACACACACACACACACACACACACACACACACACACACACACACACACACACACACACACACACACACACACACACACACACACACACACACACACACACATACATATATATATACATCCGGTCATGTTAAAGACCCTCAGAAGATGAACAGTAAAGCTAATTGTATAGGTATAATGGCTCCCTTCATGACTCCCTTTATGGCTCCCTAACATGGCTCCCTTTATGGCTCCCTAACATGGCTCCCTTCATGGCTCCCTAACATGGCTCCCTAACATAGTTTAAACAATATCTGATATTCAATCCGCTTGAAATAATATTTTACTTCTGCTATTCCTCAACAGATGTGAACTCCTTCCAGCAAACGTCCAAATGGATCGATGACGTCAGAACAGAGAGAGGAAGTGATGTAATTATCATGCTGGTCGGCAACAAAACAGACTTGGCAGATAAGAGGTGTGTGTGCCGTTCAGTCCTGATTTCTGTAGCAGCCGTAGACGTATAATCAGGAGCCTCTTGCATTCCATGCTGTGTTAAGAAGCAGGGGTCTTATTTATGGACCAGGGGGGGGGTGACGAGGCGTGACGAGGCTTTTAGTTCGTGTGTTTCAGGCTTCAGCCACATTTAATTAAACATGAGACGTAGAGTAGTATGCCTCAGTTAGTCCGTCTCACTGCTTTCTGTGTCCCCTCTGCATCAACAAACCCAATGACGCTGCTGCCAGGTAGAGTTAGGCACCGTCACAGCCATGCTAAACCACCACACACAAATCCTACATCTCTATTTTTGTATTTTATTTTATATATACGTTTTAAATAATTTATCAGACGCACTTATCCAGAGCGATTTACAGTAGTGAATGCATATATTTTTTTAATATCTTACCGTACTGGTCCCCCCGTGGGAATCGAACCCATAACCTTGTCGTTACGCTCTACCAACTGAGCCACACGAGACCAAATGGCTCCCTATTCCCTTTACAGTGCACTACATTTGACCCAGAGGCCTTATGGGTAAAGTAAAGCACTATAAAGGGAATTAGGGTGCTATTTGGGACGAATCCCAACTTCACAGTGATGGTCAGCACCTTTTAGCCAGGCGCGGTAATAATAGCGTTTACAGGGTCGTTAACGTGGCAGGCAGAGCTGGCGGAGGATAGGTTAGGATACACCTCTGCTTTTACAGGGTCGTTAACGTGGCAGGCAGAGCTGGCGGAGGATAGGTTAGGATACACCTCTGCTTTTACAGGGTCGTTAACGTGGCAGGCAGAGCTGGCGGAGGAAAGGTTAGGATACACCTCTGCTTTTACAGGGTCGTTAACGTGGCAGGCAGAGCTGGCGGAGGATAGGTTAGGATACACCTCTGCTTTTACAGGGTCATTAACGTGGCAGGCAGAGCTGGCGGAGGAAAGGTTAGGATACACCTCTGCTTTTACAGGGTCGTTAACGTGGCAGGCAGAGCTGGCGGAGGAAAGGTTAGGATACACCTCTGCTTTTACAGGGTCGTTAACGTGGCAGGCAGAGCTGGCGGAGGATAGGTTAGGATACACCTCTGCTTTTACAGGGTCGTTAACGTGGCAGGCAGAGCTGGCGGAGGAAAGGTTAGGATACACCTCTGCTTTTACAGGGTCGTTAACGTGGCAGGCAGAGCTGGCGGAGGATAGGTTAGGATACACCTCTGCTTTTACAGGGTCGTTAACGTGGCAGGCAGAGCTGGCGGAGGAAAGGTTAGGATACACCTCTGCTTTTACAGGGTCGTTAACGTGGCAGGCAGAGCTGGCGGAGGATAGGTTAGGATACACCTCTGCTTTTACAGGGTCGTTAACGTGGCAGGCAGAGCTGGCGGAGGAAAGGTTAGGATACACCTCTGCTTTTACAGGGTCGTTAACGTGGCAGGCAGAGCTGGCGGAGGAAAGGTTAGGATACACCTCTGCTTTTACAGGGTCGTTAACGTGGCAGGCGGAGGAAAGGTTAGGATACACCTCTGCTTTTACAGGGTCGTTAACGTGGCAGGCAGAGCTGGCGGAGGATAGGTTAGGATACACCTCTGCTTTTACAGGGTCGTTAACGTGGCAGGCAGAGCTGGCGGAGGATAGGTTAGGATACACCTCTGCTTTTACAGGGTCGTTAACGTGGCAGGCAGAGCTGGCGGAGGATAGGTTAGGATACACCTCTGCGTTTACAGGGTCGTTAACGTGGCAGGCAGAGCTGGCGGAGGATAGGTTAGGATACACCTCTGCTTTTACAGGGTCGTTAACGTGGCAGGCAGAGCTGGCGGAGGAAAGGTTAGGATACACCTCTGCTTTTACAGGGTCGTTAACGTGGCAGGCAGAGCTGGCGGAGGAAAGGTTAGGATACACCTCTGCTTTTACAGGGTCGTTAACGTGGCAGGCGGAGGAAAGGTTAGGATACACCTCTGCTTTTACAGGGTCGTTAACGTGGCAGGCAGAGCTGGCGGAGGATAGGTTAGGATACACCTCTGCTTTTACAGGGTCGTTAACGTGGCAGGCAGAGCTGGCGGAGGATAGGTTAGGATACACCTCTGCTTTTACAGGGTCGTTAACGTGGCAGGCAGAGCTGGCGGAGGAAAGGTTAGGATACACCTCTGCTTTTACAGGGTCATTAACGTGGCAGGCAGAGCTGGCGGAGGAAAGGTTAGGATACACCTCTGCTTTTACAGGGTCATTAACGTGGCAGGCGGAGGAAAGGTTAGGATACACCTCTGCTTTTACAGGGTCGTTAACGTGGCAGGCGGAGGAAAGGTTAGGATACACCTCTGCTTTTACAGGGTCGTTAACGTGGCAGGCGGAGGAAAGGTTAGGATACACCTCTGCTTTTACAGGGTCGTTAACGTGGCAGGCAGAGCTGGCGGAGGAAAGGTTAGGATACACCTCTGCTTTTACAGGGTCGTTAACGTGGCAGGCAGAGCTGGCGGAGGATAGGTTAGGATACACCTCTGCTTTTACAGGGTCGTTAACGTGGCAGGCAGAGCTGGCGGAGGATAGGTTAGGATACACCTCTGCTTTTACAGGGTCGTTAACGTGGCAGGCAGAGCTGGCGGAGGATAGGTTAGGATACACCTCTGCTTTTACAGGGTCGTTAACGTGGCAGGCAGAGCTGGCGGAGGATAGGTTAGGATACACCTCTGCTTTTACAGGGTCATTAACGTGGCAGGCGGAGGAAAGGTTAGGATACACCTCTGCTTTTACAGGGTCGTTAACGTGGCAGGCGGAGGAAAGGTTAGGATACACCTCTGCTTTTACAGGGTCGTTAACGTGGCAGGCGGAGGAAAGGTTAGGATACACCTCTGCTTTTACAGGGTCGTTAACGTGGCAGGCAGAGCTGGCGGAGGAAAGGTTAGGATACACCTCTGCTTTTACAGGGTCGTTAACGTGGCAGGCAGAGCTGGCGGAGGATAGGTTAGGATACACCTCTGCTTTTACAGGGTCGTTAACGTGGCAGGCAGAGCTGGCGGAGGAAAGGTTAGGATACACCTCTGCTTTTACAGGGTCGTTAACGTGGCAGGCAGAGCTGGCGGAGGATAGGTTAGGATACACCTCTGCGTTTACAGGGTCGTTAACGTGGCAGGCAGAGCTGGCGGAGGATAGGTTAGGATACACCTCTGCTTTTACAGGGTCGTTAACGTGGCAGGCAGAGCTGGCGGAGGAAAGGTTAGGATACACCTCTGCTTTTACAGGGTCGTTAACGTGGCAGGCAGAGCTGGCGGAGGAAAGGTTAGGATACACCTCTGCGTTTACAGGGTCGTTAACGTGGCAGGCAGAGCTGGCGGAGGAAAGGTTAGGATACACCTCTGCTTCTGCTGCAGCCGATATTCCCACCGGCATGCTCACATCTCAGAGCCAGAGGCTAAATCCCAAATAGAACCCTATTACTTACACGGTGCACTACTTTTGACCAAAACCCTGGTCAAAAGTAGTGCACTATATAGGGAATAGGGTGCCATTTGGAAAGCTCACCAGTGTCTAATTGATCTAGGGAAGGCAGATAAAGTGCTGTGCAAGGCCGTTTCCTGAGTCAGACTGACTGGATCAGTCTATTAACATTCAAGGAAGCCATAACGGCAGATAAAAGCTATGGGACCCGGTTTAGATCAGGCTGTATTGCAGGGATTAGAGAAGGCTGTAGGACAGGGATTAGAGAAGGCTGTAGGACAGGGATTAGAGAAGGCTGTAGGACAGGGATTAGAGAAGGCTGTAGGACAGGGATTAGAGAAGGCTGTAGGACAGGGATTAGAGAAGGATGTAGGACGGTGATTAGAGAAGGCTGTAGGACAGGGATTAAAGAAGGCTGTAGGACAGGGATTAGAGAAGGCTGTAGGACAGCGATTAGAGTAGGCTGTAGGACGGTGATTAGAGAAGGCTGTAGGACAGGGATTAGAGAAGGCTGTAGGACAGGGATTAGAGAAGGCTGTAGGACGGTGATTAGAGAAGGCTGTAGGACAGGGATTAAAGGAGGCTGTAGGACAGGGATTAGAGAAGGCTGTAGGACAGCGATTAGAGTAGGCTGTAGGACTGTGATTAGAGAAGGCTGAATGACAGGGATTAGAGAAGGCTGAATGACAGGGATTAGAGAAGGCTGTAGGACGGTGATTAGAGAAGGCTGAATGACAGGGATTAGAGAAGGCTGTAGGACGGTGATTAGAGAAGGCTGTAGGACGGTGATTAGAGAAGGCTGTAGGACGGTGATTAGAGAAGGCTGTAGGACGGTGATTAGAGAAGGCTGAATGACAGGGATTAGAGAAGGCTGTAGGACGGTGATTAGAGAAGGCTGAATGACAGGGATTAGAGAAGGCTGTAGGACGGTGATTAGAGAAGGCTGTAGGACAGGGATTAGAGAAGGCTGTAGGACAGGGATTAAAGAAGGCTGTAGGACTGTGATTAGAGAAGGCTGTAGGACAGGGATTAGAGAAGGCTGTAGGACGGTGATTAGAGAAGGCTGTAGGACAGGGATTAGAGAAGGCTGTAGGACAGGGATTAGAGAAGGCTGTAGGACAGGGATTAGAGAAGGCTGTAGGACAGGGATTAGAGAAGGCTGTAGGACGGTGATTAGAGAAGGCTGTAGGACGGTGATTAGAGAAGGCTGTAGGACGGTGATTAGAGAAGGCTGTAGGACAGGGATTAGAGAAGGCCGTAGGACAGGGATTAGAGAAGGCTGTAGGACGGTGATTAGAGAAGGCTGTAGGACAGGGATTAGAGAAGGCTGTAGGACTGGGATTAGAGAAGGCTGTAGGACAGGGATTAGAGAAGGCTGTAGGACAGGGATTAGAGCAGCTAGCCAGCTACCATATGTGAGATTTTGATAAAAGCAACAGGCTGTCTTGTACACATGGTGCAGTGTGTTAAGACAGTGCTGTCTTGTAGACATGGTGCAGTGTGTTAAGACAGGGCTGTCTTGTAGACATGGTGCAGTGTGTTAAGACAGGGCTGTCTTGTAGACATGGTGCAGTGTGTTAAGACAGGGCTGTCTTGTAGACATGGTGCAGTGTGTTAAGACAGGGCTGTCTTGTAGACATGGTGCAGTGTGTTAAGACAGGGCTGTCTTGTAGACATGGTGCAGTGTGTTAAGACAGGGCTGTCTTGTAGACATGGTGCAGTGTGTTAAGACAGTGCTGTCTTGTAGACATTGTGCAGTGTGTTAAGACAGTGCTGTCTTGTAGACATGGTGCAGTGTGTTAAGACAGGGCTGTCTTGTACACATGGTGCAGTGTGTTAAGGCTGGTGTGTAGACATGGTGCAGTGTGTTAAGACAGTGCTGTCTTGTAGACATTGTGCAGTGTGTTAAGACAGGGCTGTCTTGTAGACATTGTGCAGTGTGTTAAGACAGGGCTGTCTTGTAGACATGATGCAGTGTGTTAAGACAGGCCTGTCTTGTAGACATGGTGCAGTGTGTTAAGACAGGGCTGTCTTGTAGACATGATGCAGTGTGTCAAGGCTGGTGTGTAGACATGGTGCAGTGTGTTAAGACAGGGCTGTCTTGTAGACATGGTGCAGTGTGTTAAGACAGGGCTGTCTTGTAGACATGGTGCAGTGTGTTAAGACAGGGCTGTCTTGTAGACATGATGCAGTGTGTCAAGGCTGGTGTGTAGACATGGTGCAGTGTTTTAAGACAGGGCTGTCTTGTAGACATGGTGCAGTGTGTTAAGACAGTGCTGTCTTGTAGACATTGTGCAGTGTGTTAAGACAGGGCTGTCTTGTAGACATGGTGCAGTGTGTCAAGGCTGGTGTGTAGACATGGTGCAGTGTGTTAAGACAGGGCTGTCTTGTAGACATGGTGCAGTGTGTTAAGACAGGGCTGTCTTGTAGACATGGTGCAGTGTGTTAAGACAGGGCTGTCTTGTAGACATGGTGCAGTGTGTTAAGACAGGCCTGTCTTGTAGACATGGTGCAGTGTGTTAAGACAGGGCTGTCTTGTAGTCATGGTGCAGTGTGTTAAGACAGTGCTGTCTTGTAGACATGGTGCAGTGTGTTAAGACAGGGCTGTCTTGTAGACATGGTGCAGTGTGTTAAGACAGGGCTGTCTTGTAGACATGGTGCAGTGTGTTAAGACAGGGCTGTCTTGTAGACATTGTGCAGTGTGTTAAGACAGGCTGTCTTGTAGACATGATGCAGTGTGTTAAGACAGGCCTGTCTTGTAGACATGGTGCAGTGTGTTAAGACAGGGCTGTCTTGTAGACATGATGCAGTGTGTCAAGGCTGGTGTGTAGACATGGTGCAGTGTGTTAAGACAGGACTGTCTTGTAGACATTGTGCAGTGTGTTAAGACAGGGCTGTCTTGTAGACATTGTGCAGTGTGTTAAGGCTGGTGTGTAGTCATGGTGCAGTGTGTTAAGACAGGACTGTCTTGTAGACATGGTGCAGTGTGTTAAGACAGGGCTGTCTTGTAGTCATGGTGCAGTGTGTTAAGGCTGGTGTGTCTTGTAGACATGGTGCAGTGTGTTAAGACAGGGCTGTCTTGTAGACATGGTGCAGTGTGTTAAGACAGGGCTGTCTTGTAGACATGGTGCAGTGTGTTAAGACAGGGCTGTCTTGTAGACATGGTGCAGTGTGTTAAGACAGGGCTGTCTTGTAGACATGGTGCAGTGTGTTAAGACAGGGCTGTCTTGTAGACATGGTGCAGTGTGTTAAGACAGGACTGTCTTGTAGACATGGTGCAGTGTGTTAAGACAGGGCTGTCTTGTAGACATGGTGCAGTGTGTTAAGACAGGACTGTCTTGTAGACATGGTGTAGTGTGTCAAGGCTGGTGTGTAGACTCAGTACTTTGTTGAAGCACCTTTGACAGTGATTACAGCCACGAGTCTTCTTGAGTATGACGCTACAAGCTTGGCACACCTGTATTTGGGGAGTTTCTCCCATTCTTCTCTGCAGAGCCTCTCAAGCTCTGTCAGGTTGGATGGGGAGCGTCGCTGCACAGCTATTTTCATGTCTCTCCAGAGATGTTTGATCGGGTTCAAGTCTGGGCTCTGGCTGGGACACTCAAAGACATTCAGAGACTTGTGCCGAAAGCGATTCCTTCGTTGTCTTGGCTGTGTGCTTAGGGTCATTGTCCTGTTGGAACAATCGCCCCAGTCTGAGGTCCTGAGCTCTCTGGAGCAAGTTTTCATCAAAGATCTCTCTGTACTTTGCTCCGTTCATCTTTGCCTCGATCCTGACTAGTCTCCCAGTCTCTGCCACTGAAAAACATCCCCACAGCATGATGCTGCCACCACCATGCTTCACCGTAGGGATGGTGCCAGGTTTCCTCCAGATGTGACGATGCTGCCAGGTGATGAGCAATGCCAGTGATGAGCAATGCTGCCAGGTGGTAGTATTCTGTAAATACTGCCAGGTGGTAGTATTCTGTAAATACTGCCAGGTGGTAGTATTCTGTAAATACTGCCAGGTGGTAGTATTCTGTAAATACTGCCAGGTGGTAGTATACTGTAAATACTGCCAGGTGGTAGTATACTGTAAATACTGCCAGGTGGTAGTATTCTGTAAATACTGCCAGGTGGTAGTATACTGTAAATACTGCCAGGCGTTAGTATACTGTAAATACTGCCAGGTGGTAGTATACTGTAAATACTGCCAGGCGGTAGTATACTGTAAATACTGCCAGGTGGTAGTATACTGTAAATACTGCCAGGTGGTAGTATACTGTAAATACTGCCAGGTGGTAGTATACTCTAAATACTGCCAGGTGGTAGTATACTGTAAATACTGCCAGGCGGTAGTATACTGTAAATACTGCCAGGTGGTAGTATACTGTAAATACTGCCAGGTGGTAGTATACTCTAAATACTGCCAGGTGGTAGTATACTGTAAATACTGCCAGGTGGTAGTATACAGCTCCAGAGTTGTGGTGGTTCTGGCGTTCACTTCTTACTGAAGATGTTTTTCTCATTTCCTTTGAGTCTATTCGTCAGATAAATATCTAGGACAGAATATCCCCCCGTGCGTTTCTTAAAGCTGACACGTTATTTCTTCTCATCTTTAATAGTACTGTTTGATTGAAGTTATATTTTACTGGGTAGAAGCATCTATTTTTTGGGGGGGGGCTGGCTGGTCTGTGATTGTAACACAGTTGGTTTAACTACCAGGCTGGTCTGTGATTGTAACACAGTTGGTTTAACTACCAGGCTGGTCTGTGATTGTAACACAGTTGGTTTAACTACCAGGCTGGTCTGTGATTGTAACACAGTTGGTTTAACTACCAGGCTGCTCTGTGATTGTAACACAGTTGGTTTAACTACCAGGCTGCTCTGTGATTGTAACACAGTTGGTTTAACTACCAGGCTGCTCTGTGATTGTAACACAGTTGGTTTAACTACCAGGCTGGTCTGTGATTGTAACACAGTTGGTTTAACTACCAGGCTGCTCTGTGATTGTAACACAGTTGGTTTCACTACCAGGCTGGTCTGTGATTGTAACACAGTTGGTTTAACTACCAGGCTGGTCTGTGATTGTAACACAGTTGGTTTAACTACCAGGCTGGTCTGTGATTGTAACACAGTTGGTTTCACTACCAGGCTGGTCTGTGATTGTAACACAGTTGGTTTAACTACCAGGCTGGTCTGTGATTGTAACACAGTTGGTTTCACTACCAGGCTGGTCTGTGATTGTAACACAGTTGGTTTAACTACCAGGCTGGTCTGTGTTTGTAACACAGTTGGTTTAACTACCAGGCTGGTCTGTGATTGTAACACAGTTGGTTTCACTACCAGGCTGGTCTGGGCTGGCTGGTCTGTGATTGTAACACAGTTGGTTTAACTACCAGGCTGCTCTGTGATTGTAACACAGTTGGTTTCACTACCAGGCTGGTCTGTGATTGTAACACAGTTGGTTTAACTACCAGGCTGGTCTGTGATTGTAACACAGTTGGTTTAACTACCAGGCTGGTCTGTGATTGTAACACAGTTGGTTTAACTACCAGGCTGGTCTGTGATTGTAACACAGTTGGTTTAACTACCAGGCTGGTCTGTGATTGTAACACAGTTGGTTTAACTACCAGGCTGGTCTGTGATTGTAACACAGTTGGTTTCACTACCAGGCTGGTCTGTGATTGTAACACAGTTGGTTTAACTACCAGGATGGTCTGGGCTGGCTGGTCTGTGATTGTAACACAGTTGGTTTAACTACCAGGCTGCTCTGTGATTGTAACACAGTTGGTTTAACTACCAGGCTGGTCTGTGATTGTAACACAGTTGGTTTAACTACCAGGCTGGTCTGTGATTGTAACACAGTTGGTTTCACTACCAGGCTGGTCTGGGCTGGCTGGTCTGTGATTGTAACACAGTTGGTTTAACTACCAGGCTGGTCTGTGATTGTAACACAGTTGGTTTCACTACCAGGCTGGTCTGGGCTGGCTGGTCTGTGATTGTAACACAGTTGGTTTAACTACCAGGCTGGTCTGTGATTGTAACACAGTTGGTTTAACTACCAGGCTGGTCTGTGTTTGTAACACAGTTGGTTTCACTACCAGGCTGGTCTGGGCTGGCTGGTCTGTGATTGTAACACAGTTGGTTTCACTACCAGGCTGGTCTGTGATTGTAACACAGTTGGTTTAACTACCAGGCTGGTCTGTGATTGTAACACAGTTGGTTTAACTACCAGGCTGGTCTGGGCTGGCTGGTCTGTGATTGTAACACAGTTGGTTTCACTACCAGGCTGGTCTGGGCTGGCTGGTCTGTGATTGTAACACAGTTGGTTTAACTACCAGGCTGGTCTGTGATTGTAACACAGTTGGTTTAACTACCAGGCTGGTCTGTGATTGTAACACAGTTGGTTTAACTACCAGGCTGGTCTGTGATTGTAACACAGTTGGTTTAACTACCAGGCTGGTCTGTGATTGTAACACAGTTGGTTTCACTACCAGGCTGGTCTGGGCTGGCTGGTCTGTGATTGTAACACAGTTGGTTTAACTACCAGGCTGGTCTGTGATTGTAACACAGTTGGTTTAACTACCAGGCTGGTCTGTGATTGTAACACAGTTGGTTTAACTACCAGGCTGGTCTGTGATTGTAACACAGTTGGTTTAACTACCAGGCTGGTCTGTGATTGTAACACAGTTGGTTTAACTACCAGGCTGGTCTGTGATTGTAACACAGTTGGTTTAACTACCAGGCTGGTCTGTGATTGTAACACAGTTGGTTTAACTACCAGGCTGGTCTGTGATTGTAACACAGTTGGTTTAACTACCAGGCTGGTCTGTGCAGTCAGCAGGATGTTATAGTCTCTGTCTAGATACACTTGACCGTATACTATGAACCCTTGAGGGATTGCTAATGTTAATGCTTTCAACCCACCAAAAAACTAAAGCCCACGAAGAAGAGAACAACCTCAAACCATGGATTTCTGCTATTCTACTTGACGTATTAGGTTATCTTTTGACGGGGCCGTTGCACATGAATCAACATTTGAAAAACAGATTTACATCCCTACATTCTGTCACCTGGCGTTTTCCGTTTCTCCCCATCCCTCAGGAATAATTCATCAGAGTCGTAGTAATAGGCAGCAATTCATTCATTTTCTCAGGCCACAAAACAATGAATCAGCTTCATCACCGGTACTGCTCAGTGAGTGGATGAACCATGTGGCAGATTGTTGGTTTCTGTATTCTGTAGACGACACTACTTCCCCATTGGGCACAAACTGGTGGAATCAATATTACTTCCACATAATTTCAACAAAACGACTGCAATGTGATGTCATTGAATCAATGTGGAAAACGGATTTGATTTATAAAAAAGTCATACTTTTTTTTTTCACGCAACTTTGAACCCAAATCCAGTGAGATGGTAAATATTTTTTTGGGGGGGGATTTCAAATTCAATTCACGTTATTTGACAACTTAAATCAAATGTAAAGCAAAACTAGACATTATACTGGCGTCCGTTCCCAGTGGGTATCTACTGTAGAAAACCTCCTTACCCAGTGAGTCTCTACTGTAGAAAACCTCCGTTCCCAGTGGGTCTCTACTGTAGAAAACCTCCTTACCCAGTGGGTATCTACTGTAGAAAACCTCCTTACCCAGTGAGTCTCTACTGTAGAAAACCTCCGTTCCCAGTGGGTATCTACTGTAGAAAACCTCCTTACCCAGTGGGTATCTACTGTAGAAAACCTCCTTACCCAGTGAGTCTCTACTGTAGAAAACCTCCGTTCCCAGTGGGTCTCTACTGTAGAAAACCTCCTTACCCAGTGGGTACCTACTGTAGAAAACCTCCTTACCCAGTGAGTCTCTACTGTAGAAAACCTCCGTTCCCAGTGGGTATCTACTGTAGAAAACCTCCTTACCCAGTGAGTCTCTACTGTAGAAAACCTCCGTTCCCAGTGGGTATCTACTGTAGAAAACCTCCTTACCCAGTGGGTATCTACTGTAGAAAACCTCCGTTCCCAGTGGGTATCAATCGATCACCTTTATGTCATTTAATGTCATAAGGATGTTTGATAACTGAACCTAATATTTCTCCCTCTCAGGCAGATCACCATAGAGGAAGGAGAACAGCGGGCCAAGGAGCTCAGCGTCATGTTTATTGAGACCAGCGCCAAGACGGGCTACAACGTCAAACAGGTTAGTGTTTATTGAGACCAGCTACAACGTCAAACAGGTTAGTGTTTATTGAGACCAGCTACAACGTCAAACAGGTTAGTGTTTATTGAGACCAGCTACAACGTCAAACAGGTTAGTGTTTATTGAGACCAGCGCCAAGACGGGCTACAACGTCAAACAGGTTAGTGTTTATTGAGACCAGCGCCAAGACGGCTACAACGTCAAACAGGTTAGTGTTTATTGAGACCAGCGCCAAGACGGGCTACAACGTCAAACAGGTTAGTGTTTATTGAGACCAGCGCCAAGACAGGCTACAACGTCAAACAGGTTAGTGTTTATTGAGACCAGCGCCAAGACAGGCTACAACGTCAAACAGGTTAGTGTTTATTGAGACCAGCTACAACGTCAAACAGGTTAGTGTTTATTGAGACCAGCGCCAAGACAGGCTACAACGTCAAACAGCCATCTCTCCTTGTTATAGTGTATTATCTCATATAGGACTGGCCATCTCTCCTTGTTATAGTATAGTATTATCTCATATAGGACTGGCCATCTCTCCTTGTTATAGTGTATTATCTCATATAGGACTGGCCATCTCTCCTTGTTATAGTGTATTATCTCATATAGGACTGGCCATCTCTCCTTGTTATAGTGTAGTATCTCATATAGGACTGGCCATCTCTCCTTGTTATAGTGTATTATCTCATATAGGACTGGCCATCTCTCCTTGTTATAGTGTATTATCTCATATAGGACTGGCCATCTCTCCTTGTTATAGTGTATTATCTCATATAGGACTGGCCATCTCTCCTTGTTATAGTGTAGTATCTCATATAGGACTGGCCATCTCTCCTTGTTATAGTGTATTATCTCATATAGGACTGGCCATCTCTCCTTGTTATAGTGTATTATCTCATATAGGACTGGCCATCTCTCCTCGTTATAGTATAGTATTATCTCATATAGGACTGGCCATCTCTCCTCGTTATAGTATAGTATTATCTCATATAGGACTGGCCATCTCTCCTTGTTATAGTGTATTATCTCATATAGGACTGGCCATCTCTCCTTGTTATAGTGTATTATCTCATATAGGACTGGCCATCTCTCCTTGTTGTAGTGTATTATCTCATATAGCACTGGCCATCTCTCCTTGTTATAGTGTATTATCTCATATAGGACTGGCCATCTCTCCTTGTTATAGTGTATTATCTCATATAGGACTGGCCATCTCTCCTCGTTATAGTATAGTATTATCTCATATAGGACTGGCCATCTCTCCGTGTTATAGTATAGTATTATCTCATATAGGACTGGCCATCTCTCCTTGTTATAGTGTATTATCTCATATAGGACTGGCCATCTCTCCTTGTTATAGTGTATTATCTCATATAGGACTGGCCATCTCTCCTTGTTATAGTATAGTATTATCTCATATAGGACTGGCCATCTCTCCTTGTTATAGTATAGTATTATCTCATATAGGACTGGCCATCTCTCCTTGTTATAGTGTATTATCTCATATAGGACTGGCCATCTCTCCTTGTTATAGTGTATTATCTCATATAGGACTGGCCATCTCTCCTTGTTATAGTGTAGTATCTCATATAGGACTGGCCATCTCTCCTTGTTATAGTGTATTATCTCATATAGGACTGGCCATCTCTCCTTGTTATAGTGTATTATCTCATATAGGACTGGCCATCTCTCCTTGTTATAGTGTATTATCTCATATAGGACTGGCCATCTCTCCTTGTTATAGTGTATTATCTCATATAGGACTGGCCATCTCTCCTTGTTATAGTGTATTATCTCATATAGGACTGGCCATCTCTCCTTGTTATAGTGTATTATCTCATATAGGACTGGCCATCTATCCTTGTTATAGTGTATTATCTCATATAGGACTGACCATCTCTCCTTGTTATAGTGTATTATCTCATATAGGACTGGCCATCTCTCCTTGTTATAGTGTATTATCTCATATAGGACTGGCCATCTCTCCTTGTTATAGTGTATTATCTCATATAGGACTGGCCATCTCTCCTTGTTATAGTGTATTATCTCATATAGGACTGGCCATCTCTCCTTGTTATAGTATAGTATTATCTCATATAGGACTGGCCATCTCTCCTTGTTATAGTGTATTATCTCATATAGGACTGGCCATCTCTCCTTGTTATAGTGTATTATCTCATATAGGACTGGCCATCTCTCCTTGTTATAGTGTATTATCTCATATAGGACTGGCCATCTCTCCTTGTTATAGTGTATTATCTCATATAGGACTGGCCATCTATCCTTGTTATAGTGTATTATCTCATATAGGACTGGCCATCTCTCCTTGTTATAGTGTATTATCTCATATAGGACTGGCCATCTCTCCTTGTTATAGTGTATTATCTCATATAGGACTGGCCATCTCTCCTTGTTATAGTGTATTATCTCATATAGGACTGGCCATCTCTCCTTGTTATAGTGTATTATCTCATATAGGACTGGCCATCTCTCCTTGTTATAGTGTAAAAAGATAGCTGAAATGTCTTCAGTCAATAAGTGTTTAACCTCTTTGTTATGTTAAGGAGCCTAAATATGTTCAGGAGTAAAAATGTGCTTAACAAGTCACATAATAAGTTGCATGGACTCACTCTGTGTCCAATAATTGTGCTTTATATGATTTTTGAATGACTACCTGATCTCTGCACCCCACACATACAATTATCTGTAAGGTCCCTCAGTCAAGTAGTGAATTTCAAACACAAAGACCAGGGAGATTTTCCAATGTCTCGCAAAGAAGGGCACCGATTGGTAAAAATGAAGAAGAAAAGCAGACAATGAATATCCCTTTGAGCATGGTGAAGTTATTAATTACACTCTGGATGGTGTATCAATACACCCAGTCACTACAAAGATGCAGGCGTCCTTCCTAACTCAGTTGCCGGAGAAGAAGGAAACCACTCAGGGATTTCACCATGAGGGCCAATGGTGACTTTAAAACAGTTACAGAGTTTAATGGTTGTGACAGGAGAAAACTGAGGATGTGTCAACAACATTGTAGTTACTCTGCCATACTAACCTAAATGACAGAGTGAAAAGAAGGAAGCCTGTATAGAATATAAATATTACAAATATTTCATCCTGTTTGCAACTGTCATGCCCTCTGGGTTCTCTATGGTGTTGTAGGTCAGGGCATGACTATGGGGTTTTCTAGTCTTTAATTTCTATGTTGGAGTGTGACTATGGGGTTTTCTAGTCTTTAATTTCTATGTTGGAGTGTGAGTATGGTGACTATGGGGTTTTCTAGTCTTTCATTTCTATGTTGGAGTGTGAGTATGGTGAGTATGGTTCCCAATTGGAGGCATCTGATGGTCGTTGCCTCTAATTGGGGATCATACTTATTGTGGTCCGTTTCCCACCTGCGTTGTGGGATATTGTTTGTGTTTAGTGGGATGTGTGCTACGAGCTGCACGTTTGTTTATTTATTTGTTTGAAGTTTCACCTCAATAAATATGTGGAACTCTACTCACGCTGCGCTTTGGTCCACTCATTTAAACGACGGACGTGACAGCAACAAGACACTAAAGAAACACTGCAAAAAATGTGACAAAGAAAATTAACTTTATGTCCTGAATACAAAACGTTATGTTTGGAGCAAATCTACCACAACACATCACTGAGTACCACTCTTCATATGTTCAAGCATGGTGGTGGCTGCATCATGTTATGGGTATGCTTGTCATCGACAAGGACTAGGCAGTTTTTTGGGATAAAATCCTAGAGGAAAACCTGGTTCAGTCTGCTTTTCAACAGACAAATTCACCTTTCAGCAGGACAAGAACTTAAAACAGAAGGGAAAATCTACACTGGAGTTGCTTACCAAGACGACATTGAATGTTCCTGAGTGGCCTAGTTACAGTTTTGACTAACACAGAACAAAGATATAAACGCTACATGATTAATCATCATGATCATTACACAGGTGCACCTTGTGCTGGGGACAATAAAAGGCCATGTAAAGTGTTGGTCCCGTGTTTCATGAGCTGAAATAAAAGCTGTCAGAGATTTTCCATTCCCATAAAAAAACGTATTCCTCTCAAATGTTGGGCACACATTTGTTTGCATCCCTGTTAGTGAGCATTTCTCCTTTGCCAAGATAATCCATCCACCTGACAGGTGTGGCATATCAAGAAGCTGATTAATCATCATGATCATTACACAGGTGCACCTTGTGCTGGGGACAATAAAAGGCCACTCTAAAATGTGCAGTTTTGTCACACAATACAATGCCACAGATGTCAGAAGCAGGAATGTTCACCAGAGCTGTTGCCAGATAATTGAATGTTAATTTCTCTACCATAAACCACCTACAGTGTCATTTTAGAGAATTTGACAGTACGTCCAACTGGTCTCACAACCGCAGACCATGTTTATGGCGTTGTGTGGGTGAGGGGTATGCTAACGTCAGCGTTGTGAACAGAGTGCCCCGTGGTGGCGGTGGAGTTATGGTATGGGCAGGCATAAGCTACGGACAACGAACACAATTGCCTTTTATTGATGGCAATTTGAATGCACAGAGATACCGTGACGAGATCCTGAGGTCCGTTGTCGTGTCATTCATCCGCCGCCATCACCTCATCTTTCAGCATGATAATGCACGGCCCCATGTCGCAAGAACATGTACACAATTCCTGGAAGCTGAAAATGTCCCAGTTCTTCCATTGCCTGCATACTCACCAGACATGTCACCCATTGAGCATGTTTGGGATGCTCTGGATCAACGTGTACGACAGCGTGTTCCAGTTCCCGCCAATATCCAGCAACTTCTCACAGCCATTGAAGAGGAGTGGAACAACAGGCGATGTGTTGCGCTGCATGGAGGTAACTGGTGGTCCCACCAGAAACTGACTGGTTCTGATCCACACTACTACTTTATGTTTAAGGTACAGTATACAGATGTATATCTATTCTCAGTCATGTGAAATCCATAGATTAGGGCCTAATGAATTTATTTAAATTGTCTGATTTCCTTTATATGAAATGTAACTCAGTAAAATATTGGATGTTGTGTTTTTATTTTTTGTTCAGTATAAAGGACCTTGAAAATCTATGGCAAGACTTGAACATGGCTGTCTAGCAATGATCAACCACAAACTTGACAGAGCTTGAAGAATTTAAAATAATAATTTGTAAAGCTCTTAGAGACTTACCCAGAAAGACTCACAGCTCTTAGAGACTTACCCAGAAAGACTCATAGCTCTTAGAGACTTACCCAGAAAGACTCACAGCTCTTAGAGACTCACCCAGAAAGACTCACAGCTCTTAGAGACTTACCCAGAAAGACTCATAGCTCTTAGAGACTTACCCAGAAAGACTCACAGCTCTTAGAGACTCACCCAGAAAGACTCACAGCTCTTAGAGACTCACCCAGAAAGACTCACAGCTCTTAGAGACTTACCCAGAAAGACTCACAGCTCTTAGAGACTTACCCAGAAAGACTCACAGCTGTAATCACTGCCAAAGGTGATTCTAACATGTATTGGATGTTGTGAATACTTGTGTAAATTAGATATTTCTGTATTTCATTTTCAGAACATTTGCAAACATTTCTAAAAAAAATAATTTTTTTGTATCCATTTTGAATTCAGTCTGTAACACAACAACATGTTGAATAAGTCAAGGGGTATAAATACTTTCTGAAGACACTATATGTCTTATCACACAAGGAATGTCCCACACCTTAATATGACATTTAGTATTGACACGTTTTAGGAAAATAAATCTGTTAATTCATAGTAACTTGCAAAAGAAAGCCACAAAAAGGCCTTTCAATGCATTCCACCAGGCCCATTCTTCTGCTTTACTTCAGGACCACTGTACACTAATGGAACAGATGACCAGAGCACCACTGATAAAAGACACATAATCCTGTTTCTAAACACTGTTGTGTTAACGCTGCCTGCTCGGCCATGGCATAGCAGCCCAGACCATTGTAAACGCGTACTATTCATACCAGGCAAGCGGCTTATTTCAGCTGCTGAACTGTTTATAACCATTCTGATTAAATCTAATATCTGTCATTCAGGAGGTTTAGTGAATAGCTGTATTACAGAAATACTTAACCTGTTTTTTTTTGTTGAATGTTTCGTTTTTACTAGAATGCCAAAACGTCGAGAGAGAGAGAGAGAGAGAGGGGGGAGAGAGACATTTAGAAGGCGAGAGAGAGAGAAACATTGAGAGAGTGAGAGAGCGAGAGAGAAACATTGAGAGAGAAAGAGAGAGAGATCGTTACAACACTGTATATGTACATATGACATTTGTTGTGTCTTTATTGTTTTGGAACTTCTGAATGTGTAATGTTTACTGTTCATTTTTATTGTTTATTTCACGTTTGTATATTATCTACTCCACTTGCTTTGGCAATGTTAACATATGTTTCCCATGCCAATAAAGTCCCTTGAATTGAATTGAATTGAGAGAGAGAGACAGGGAGATAGACATAGAGAGATAGACAGAGAAAGAGAGAGAGAAAAACATCGAGAGAGAGAGCGAGAAACATTGAGAGAGAGAGAAACATTGAGAGAGACAGAGACACAGAGAGAGAAACACAAAGAGAGAAAAAGATTGAGAGAGAACAAGAGAGAGAGATAGAAAGATCGAGAGACAGGTTCAACATTTGAGAAGAACCAAAATTGAATAACCATTTATCAGTTGAGAGGTATTACATGTTGTACTCCTACCCACATTAGATGATAGTTTATGGACCTGTTTGTCTTAGGGCTCCTAGTCTAATGGCTGCCTCTGCCTAGTCTAATGGCTGCCTCTCCCTGGCTGCCTTTCCCTGGCTGCCTCTCCCTAGTCTAATGGCTGCCTCTCCCTGGCTGCCTCTCCCTGGCTGCCTCTCCCTGGCTGCCTCTCCCTAGTCTAATGGCTGCCTCTCTCCCTGGCTGCCTCTCCCTAGTCTAATGGCTGCCTCTACCTAGTCTAATGGCTGCCTCTCCCTGGCTGTCTCTCCCTAGTCTAATGGCTGCCTCTCCCTGGCTGCCTCTCCCTATTCTAATGGCTGCCTCTCCCTGGCTGCCTCTCCCTAGTCTAATGGCTGCCTCTCCCTGGCTGCCTCTCCCTAGTCTAATGGCTGTCTCTCCCTGGCTGCCTCTCCCTAGTCTAATGGCTGTCTCTCCCTGGCTGCCTCTCCCTAGTCTAATGGCTGTCTCTCCCTGGCTGCCTCTCCCTAGTCTAATGGCTGCCTCTCTCTGGCTGCCTCTCCCTAGTCTAATGGCTGCCTCCCCCTGGCTGCCTCTCCCTGGTCTAATGGCTGCCTCTCCCTGGTCCATACATTCATGTCCAGCCCCCTGTGTGTTTAATCATCCAGAATAAAAGCAGCCAGGTCTTGGGTATGTCTGTGCTGTTTGCCACCGTTAGGAGCCAGGGAACAGGGCCCAGGGAATAGCGATGAGTGTGTTACTGGGTAACGTTATACTGCCCCTAGTCTCAATTGGCACCCTAGTCCGTTTATAGTGCACTAGTTTTGACCAGGAGCCGTAGGTGCACTATGTAGAGAATAGGGTATCATTTAGGAAATAGACACAGTCTCAGGTGGCTTCTAGGAGGAATTGACCAATAACGCCTCAGATAACGCCTCAGATAACGCCTCAGATAACGCCTCAGACAACGCCGCAGATAACGGCTCAGATAACGCCTCATACAACGCCTCAGACAACGCCGCAGATAACGGCTCAGATAACGCCTCATACAACGCCTCATACAACGCCTCAGATAACGCCCCAGATAACGCCTCAGATAACGCCTCAGATAACGCCTCATACAACGCCTCATACAACGCCTCAGATAACGCCCCAGATAACGCCTCAGATAACGCACCAGATAATGCCTCAGACAACGCCTCAGATAACGCCTCAGATAACGCCCCAGATAACGCCCCAGATAACGCCTCGGATAACGCCTCGGACAACGCCTCGGACAACGCCTCGGACAACGCCTCAGATAACGCCTCATACAACGCCTCAGATAACGCCTCAGATAACGCATCAGATAACGCCTCAGATAACGCCCCAGATAACGCCCTAGATAACGCCTCAGATAACGCCTCATACAACGCCTCAGATAACGCCTCAGATAACGCCCCATATAACGCCCCAGATAACGCCCCATATAACGCCCCATATAACGCCCCAGATAACGCCTCATACAACGCCTCATACAACGCCTCAGATAACGCCTCAGATAACGCCTCAGATAACGCCTCAGATAACGCCTCAGATAACGCCTCATACAACGCCTCATACAACGCCTCATACAACGCCTCAGATAACGCCTCATACAACGCCCCAGATAACGCCTCATACAACGCCTCAGATAACGCCTCATACAAATTCAACATTAGACCAGGGAATCAAGACCCAGCGAGTTCTGCAAGTTATTTAAAAAATGGGGGGTTAACCTAATTTGGTGGAGACCCGAGGAGTAAACAGGTTTTGGGTAACTCATGTTTTTATGCTTTAACACTGAAGTTAGGTAAGTCGGGAAGCTTGTGTAGTAGGTCTTTGTAAACAAAAAGGGAATAGTGAAGTGATCTACAGGACTTTAATGAGGATCAGACAACCTTTTGATACAGGAAGTGTAACAGTATAACTTTAGTACGTCCCCTCGCCCCGACACGGGCGCGAACCAGGGACCCTCTGCACACATCAACAACGGTCGCCCACGAAGCATCGTTACCCATCGCTCCACAAAGGCCACGGCCCTTGCAGAGCAAGGGGCAACACTACTTAAGTCTCAGAGCAAGTGACGTAACTGATTGAAATGCTACTAGCGCGTACCCGCTAACTAGCTAGCCATTTCACATCCGTTACAGAAGCAGTGATGAGTATTAAAACTGTCACCTGTGATAAAGCGAAGGGCCCTATGGTAGACGGCATTGAAAAGTTTAAGAGTAGTTGCTGCTGCATTCTGGGAAATAGTGTCACCATTGTAAGGAAAGTTGACTGTACAATCTGCTTCCTGCTTTTTAGGGAGAGACGAGATCTATTTTTAAAAAAGGAACCCACTTTAAATCTGAGCATCAGTATATTTTTTAATTCTTGTCAATCCAAATGCCCAGATATTTATAGGCGGGAACCCGATCGATGGGAGAACCATTCAATTAATAAATATGTAGTCCATCTGAAAATGTTTTGCGAGAATTAGAGAATAACTTGAATTTAATCAAGTTTCAGAAGCTTTATGCTTTAAAAATGGCCACCAAAGAAACAAGAGGCCAAATAAATAATATCTTCATCCAGACTAAGTGGATTTATAGCTGCTTTTATGCTTTTTAAATGACAGACAAAACAAATGATGATGAATAGAGCTGTATGCTTTCTTGTGTCATGCTTTTATCTAATATTTCTTGTCCAGGTCCATGAAGGTCAAATGAGGATATGTTTTGATAGATTGCTTGTAGGAACAACAGCTAAAATCTCTTCAAACCAAAAAACACATTAAATGACCGCCCTGACATTTGTTTCGGTGAGACTCCTTTAGATGCATCATAAATGGCTTTTATGGGGCCTGGTCAAAAGTAGTGCACTACTACCCTATAGGGCCTGGTCAAAAGTAGTGCACTACTACCCTATAGGGCCTGGTCAACAGTAGTGCACTACTACCCTATAGGGCCTGGTCAAAAGTTGTGCACTACTACCCTATAGGGCCTGGTCAAAAGTAGTGGACTACTCCCCTATAGGGCCTGGTCAAAAGTAGTGCACTACTCCTCTATAGGGCCTGGTCAAAAGTAGTGCACTCCTCCCCTATAGGGCCTGGTCAAAAGTAGTGCACTACTCCTCTATAGGGCCTGGTCAAAAGTAGTGCACTCCTCCCCTATAGGGCCTGGTCAAAAGTAGTGCACTACTCCTCTATAGGGCCTGGTCAAAAGTAGTGCACTCCTCCCCTATAGGGCCTGGTCAAAAGTAGTGCACTACTCCCCTATAGGGCCTGGTCAAAAGTAGTGCACTACTCCCCTATAGGGCCTGGTCAAAAGTAGTGCACTACTACCCTATAGGGCCTGGTCAACAGTAGTGCACTACTACCCTATAGGGCCTGGTCAAAAGTTGTGCACTACTACCCTATAGGGCCTGGTCAAAAGTAGTGGACTACTCCCCTATAGGGCCTGGTCAAAAGTAGTGCACTACTCCTCTATAGGGCCTGGTCAAAAGTAGTGCACTCCTCCCCTATAGGGCCTGGTCAAAAGTAGTGCACTACTCCTCTATAGGGCCTGGTCAAAAGTAGTGCACTCCTCCCCTATAGGGCCTGGTCAAAAGTAGTGCACTACTCCTCTATAGGGCCTGGTCAAAAGTAGTGCACTCCTCCCCTATAGGGCCTGGTCAAAAGTAGTGCACTACTCCCCTATAGGGCCTGGTCTAAAGTTGTGCACTCCTCCCCTATAGGGCCTGGTCAAAAGTAGTGCACTACTCCTCTATAGGGCCTGGTCAAAAGTAGTGCACTCCTCCCCTATAGGGCCTGGTCAAAAGTAGTGCACTACTCCCCTATAGGGCCTGGTCTAAAGTTGTGCACTACTCCCCTATAGAGCCTGGTCAACAGTAGTGCACTACTACCCTATAGGGCCTGGTCAACAGTAGTGCACTACTACCCTATAGGGCCTGGTCAAAAGTAGTGCACTACTCCCCTATAAGGCCTGGTCAACAGTAGTGCACTACTACCCTATAGAGCCTGGTCAAACGTAGTGCACTACTACCCTATAGGGCCTGGTCAAAAGTAGTGCACTACTCCCCTATAAGGCCTGGTCAAAAGTAGTGCACTACTCCCCTATAGGGCCTGGTCAACAGTAGTGCACTACTCCCCTATAGGGCCTGGTCAAAAGTAGTGCACTACTCCCCTATAGGGCCTGGTCAAAAGTAGTGCACTACTCCCTATAGGGCCTGGTCAAAAGTAGTGCACTACTACCCTATAGGGCCTGGTCAAAAGTAGTGCAATACTCCCCTATAGGGCCTGGTCAAAAGTAGTGCAATACTCCCTATAGGGCCTGGTCAAAAGTAGTGCACTACTCCCCTATAGGGGCTGGTCAAAAGTAGTGCACTACTCCCCTATAGGGCCTGGTCAACAGTAGTGCACTACTCCCCTATAGGGCCTGGTCAACAGTAGTGCACTACTCCCTATAGGGCCTGGTCAAAAGTAGTGCACTACTCCCCTATAGGGCCTGGTCAAAAGTAGTGCACTATAAAGGGAATTGCCATTTGGGACAGCAGAACTTGTTGTAACCTTTAGTAGCTCTGCAGGGACCCTGATCCTGTCTAGTGGTCTTCCCTAGTGGGGAACACTATAGTAACAAGCTGAGAGACCAGCCTCTGGGAAGTCATTGAGTATAATGATCCTGTCTGATGGTCTTCCCTAGTGGGGAACACTATAGTAACAAGCTGAGAGACCAGCCTCTGGGAAGTCATTGAGTATAATGATCCTGTCTGATGGTCTTCCCTAGTGGGGAACACTTTAGTAACAAGCTGAGAGACCAGCCTCTGGGAAGTCATTGAGTATAATGATCCTGTCTGATGGTCTTCCCTAGTGGGGAACACTATAGTAACAAGCTGAGAGACCAGCCTCTGGGAAGTCATTGAGTATAATGATCCTGTCTGATGGTCTTCCCTAGTGGGGAACACTATAGTAACAAGCTGAGAGACCAGCCTCTGGGAAGTCATTGAGTATAATGATCCTGTCTGATGGTCTTCCCTAGTGGGGAACACTATAGTAACACGCTGAGAGACCAGCCTCTGGGAAGTCATTGAGTATAATGATCCTGTCTGATGGTCTTCCCTAGTGGGGAACACTATAGTAACAAGCTGAGAGACCAGCCTCTGGGAAGTCATTGAGTATAATGATCCTGTCTGATGGTCTTCCCTAGTGGGGAACACTATAGTAACACGCTGAGAGACCCGCCTCTGGGAAGTCATTGAGTATAATGATCCTGTCTGATGGTCTTCCCTAGTGGGGAACACTATAGTAACAAGCTGAGAGACCAGCCTCTGGGAAGTCATTGAGTATAATGATCCTGTCTGATGGTCTTCCCTAGTGGGGAACACTATAGTAACACGCTGAGAGACCCGCCTCTGGGAAGTCATTGAGTATAATGATCCTGTCTGATGGTCTTCCCTAGTGGGGAACACTTTAGTAACACGCTGAGAGACCCGCCTCTGGGAAGTCATTGAGTATAATGATCCTGTCTGATGGTCTTCCCTAGTGGGGAACACTTTAGTAACAAGCTGAGAGACCCGCCTCTGGGAAGTCATTGAGTATAATGATCCTGTCTGATGGTCTTCCCTAGTGGGGAACACTTTAGTAACAAGCTGAGAGACCAGCCTCTGGGAAGTCATTGAGTATAATGATCCTGGCTGATGGTCTTCCCTAGTGGGGAACACTTTAGTAACAAGCTGAGAGACCCGCCTCTGGGAAGTCATTGAGTATAATGATCCTGTCTGATGGTCTTCCCTAGTGGGGAACACTTTAGTAACAAGCTGAGAGACCAGCCTCTGGGAAGTCATTGAGTATAATGATCCTGGCTGATGGTCTTCCCTAGTGGGGAACACTTTAGTAACAAGCTGAGAGACCAGCCTCTGGGAAGTCATTGAGTATAATGATCCTGGCTGATGGTCTTCCCTAGTGGGGAACACTTTAGTAACAAGCTGAGAGACCAGCCTCTGGGAAGTCATTGAGGAACTCTAATGATCCATCCCTCTTCCTCCTGTACTATGAGAGATCACAGATGTACTATAATTGACTTGGAATCTAATGAGGGCAGTAGTCCCCAGAATGGCACCACAGATTAAGTAGTGTGACCGAAAGGGTATGTCAAGCTGACTATCACCAGTGTGACTGACTGACTGTGTTACTGACTGTGTGACTGACTGACTGTGTTACTGACTGACTGACTGACTGTGTGAGTGTGTTACTGACTGACTGTGTGAGTGTGTTACTGACTGACTGACTGTGTGAGTGTGTTACTGACTGACTGTGTTACTCCCCCATGTGCATCCTCTGGTGGATCTCCACCTGTTAAGGGAAACTTAAGGCTTTCCCACAAAACGAACACTGCCACCATTCTTATCCCCTCTGTATCTGCTGATAGCATTACAACTACTGTCATTTGTAGCCATTTAATGTGTTACTGACTATGTGACTGATTGACTGTGTGACTGACTGTGTGGGTGTGTTACTGACTGACTGACTGACTGTGGGAGTGTGTTACTGACTGACTGATTGTGTTACTAACTGACTGTGTGACTGTGTTACTGACTGACTGTGTGACTGACTGACTGACTGTGTGACTGACTGACTGTGTGACTGACTGACTGACTGTGTGACTGACTGACTGACTGTGTGACTGACTGACTGACTGTGTGACTGACTGACTGTGTGAGTGCTTTATAATGTGAGAGTGCTTTATAATGTGTGAGTGCTTTATAATGTGTGAGTGCTTTATAATGTGTGAGTGCTTTATAATGTGTGAGCTGTATCCCTGGCCCAGTGCATGATGGAGCTTCCTTTTTCGGCGAGGGAGATGAGACTTTCTCTCATATGGACATAGCATGAGTCACAGTGGACTAACTCTCTCTCTCTCTCCCTCTCCCTCTCCCTCTCCCTCTCCCTCTCTCTCTCTCTCTCCCCTCTGTCTCTATCTCGTCTCTCTTTCACTCTCGTTCTCTCTCTTTCTCTCTCTCTCTCTCCTGTCTTTCTTTATTTATCTCTCTCTCTTTCTCTCTCCCCCCTCCCTCTATCTCTTTGTATCTCTCTCTCTCCGGCTCTCTCTCTTTTTCTCTCTCTCTTTCTCTTTTTCTCTCCCTCTATCTCTTTGTATCTATCTCCCTCCCCCTCTCTCTGTTTATTTTCTCTGTCTCTCTTCAGCTGTTTCGGCGTGTGGCAGCTGCCCTTCCTGGGATGGAGAGCATGCAGGAGACGAGCAAGGAGGGAAGTATCCTTTCACTGCACAGGCACTTAGCCTCAACTCAACTACAGGTAACATAAATATAATGGTCAGTGGTTGTGACAAGGCCTCAACTCAACTACAGGTAACATAAATGTAATGGTTGGTGGTTGTGAAAAGGCCTCAACTCAACTACAGGTAACATAAATGTAATGGTTGGTGGTTGTGAAAAGGCCTCAACTCAACTACAGGTAACATAAATGTAATGGTTAGTGGTTGTGACAAGGCCTCAACTCAACTACAGGTAACACAAATGTAATGGTTGGTGGTTGTGGAAAGGCCTCAACTCAACTACAGGTAACATAAATGTAATGGTTGGTAGTTGTGAAAAGGCCTCAACTCAACTACAGGTAACACAAATGTAATGGTTGGTGGTTGTGAAAAGCCTCAACTCAAGTTACATATACAGTTACAGGTATAGTTACAGATAGTTAGTTATAGTTACAGATACAGTTACAGAGGGTTACAGGTATAGTTACAGATACAGTTACAGAGGGTTACAGGTATAGTTACAGATACAGTTATAGATAGTTACAGGTACAGTTACAGATAGATACAATTACAGATAGTTACAGATACAGATAGTTAGTTACAGATACAGTTACAGATAGTTAGGTACAGATACAGATAGTTAGTTACAGATACAGATAGTTAGTTACAGTTACAGGTACAGATACAGACACAGATACAGGTACAGTTACAGATAGTTAGGTACAGATACAGATAGTTAGTTACAGATACAGTTACACTTACAGATAGTTAGTTACAGATACAGTTACAGGTACAGATACAGACACAGATACAGGTACAGTTACAGATAGTTAGTTACAGATACAGATAGTTAGTTACAGGTACAGTTACAGATAGTTAGTTACAGATACAGGTACAGTTACAGATAGTTAGTTACAGGTACAGTTACAGATAGTTAGTTACAGATACAGTTACACTTACAGATGCAGTGCCGTGAAAAAGTATTTGCCCCCTTTCTAATTTTCTCTATTTTTGCATATTTTTTTACTTAATGTTAACAGATCTTCAACCAAAACCTGATATTAGATAAAGGGAACCTGAGTTTATTTGATTTAATTAACAAAGTTACGCAACACCCAATGCCCCTGTGTGAAAATGTATTTGCCCCCTTACACTCAATTACTGGTTGTACCACCTTTAGCTGCAATGACTCCAACCAAACACTTCCTGTAGTTGTTGATCAGTCTCTCACACGTCACTGTGGAGGAATTTTGTCCCACTTGAATGCAGAACTGCTTTAACTCAGCTACATTTGTGGGTTTTCAAGTATGAACTGGTCGTTTCAAGTCCTGCCACAACATCTCAATTGGGTATTAGGTCTGGACTTTGACCAGGGCCATTTCAAAACTTCAAATTTGTTGCTTTTTAACCATTTTCATGTAGACTTGATTATGTGTTTTGGATCATTGTCTTGCTGCATGACCCAGGTACGCTTCAGCTTCAGCTCACAGACGGATGGCCTGACATTCTCATGTAGGATTCTCTGATACAGAGCAGAATTCATTGGTTCCTTCTATTAAGGCAAGTCGTCCAGGTCCTGAGGCAGCAAAGCATCTCCAAACTATCCCACTACCACCACCATGCTTGACCGTTGGGATGAGGTTCATACTGTTGATTGCAGTGTTTGGTTTTCACCAGACATAAATGGGACCTATCTCATACAAAAGGTTGACTCAAGTTTGACAAAAAGCACCTGGATGATCATCAAGACTCTGGAAGAATGTTCTATGGACAGATGAGTCAAAAGTATAACTTTTTGGACATTTAATTTCAGAGTCTAGCATGGTGAGGCCGTGTGCTGCAGACTGTTCTAGTGCTGTTTTGCCAATTAAATTATACAAATGTTGAAGAGAGTGGGGCTCAAGCTGCATCCCTGTCTCACCCCCCGGCCCCCAGGGAAGAATTCTGTGACAATTTTGACCACACACTTATTGTTTGTGTACATTGATTTTGTAATATTTAGTCCCCCCCCCTCCCAACACCGAGTCAAAAGCTTTTTTTGAAATCAACAAAGCTTGAGAAAACTTTGCTTTTGTTTTGATTTGTTTGTTTTGGTGTGCAGAGTGAATACGTGGTCTGTCGTACGGTAATTTGGTAAGAAGCCAATTTGATATTTGCTCACGCCATTGTTTTCACTGAGGAAATGGTTGGAGTCTGCTGTTGATGATACTGCAGAGGATATTCCTGAGGTTAGTGTTGACACAGATTCCGCTGTAATTGTTGGTGTCAAATTTGTCTCCACTTTTGTGGATTGGGGTGATCAGTCCTTGGTTCCAAATATTGGGGAAGATGCCAGAGCTGAGGATAATGTTGAAGAGTTTGAGTATAGCAACTTGAAATTGTGGTCTGTAGATTTTATCATTTCACTAAGGATACCATCAACCCCACAGGCCTTTTTGGGTTGGAAGGTTTGTATTTTGTCCTGAAGTTCATCCAATGTAATAGGAGAATCCAGTGGGTTCTGGTAGTCTTTAATGTAATAGGAGAATCCAGTGGGTTCTGGTAGTCTTTAATGTAATAGGAGAATCCAGAGGGTTCTGGTAGTCTTTAATGTAATAGGAGAATCCAGTGGGTTATGGGTAGTCTTTAATGTAATAGGAGAATCCAGTGGGTTCTGGTAGTCTTTAATGTAATAGGAGAATCCAGTGGGTTCTGGTAGTCTTTAATGTAATAGGAGAATCCAGTGGGTTCTGGTAGTCTTTAATGTAATAGGAGAATAGCTGGTAGTTTAATAGATGATCATGTTTGTTTTTTCGCTTTGTTCTTTGTTAAATTGCTGAAAGGTTGGAGAAGTGGTTTATCCAGACATCTCCATTTTGGATAGGTAGCTCTTTGTGTTGTTGTTTGTTCAGTGTTCTCCCATTTGCCCCTGTGTTTGTGAATGGACTGGTTTCTCCATGGCTTTCTTAGGCTTTTGTACTTTTCCTCAAATAATTTCTCATTGCTGGTAATTGTCTTCGGTTTTCAGCTTGATTTGTTTTTATTTGATATGTTAGCTGATACACTGTTCAGGCTTTCTACTGCTAAGTTTACACCTTCACTATTTCAGGGAAACATTTTGTCCAGGAAGTCATTTCGGAGGGATTGGATTTGTTTTTGGACAATTGTTCTTTGGTAGGTTTCTACACTATCTTCCTTCCATCTATAGCATTTCTTAATATCATGCAGTTTATTGGGCTTTAATGCCCCCCTTCTCTTTCTTTCTCTCTACCTCTCTCTCACCTTCTCTCTACCTCTCACCCACTTTCTCTCTCTACCCCTCTCTCTCTCTCTACCTCTCACCCACTCTCTACCTCTCACCCACTCTCCTTCTCTCTCTACCTCTCACCCTCTCTCTCTCTCTCTCTCTACCTTTCACCCACTCTCTTTCTCTCTCTCTTTCACCCTCTCTCGCTCTCTCTCTCTCTTTCACCCACTCTCTTTCTCTCTCTGTCTCTCTCTCTCTCCTCCCCTCCTCCTCATCTCATCCGTTGATGCCAAGCTGCCAGTCGACCACAGAGCCGCAGGGTGTGTTTCACAGACAGTTTGGGATATTAAAGCTAGAGGTTGCTGTTTTTTTATACAGAAATAAATATCCAGCCCCCCCATAGACAAACAAACCTCTGCCTGACATGTTGTTTCCTTTGTGCTGAAGACAGGAATTCATCTATTTCTGTGAGTTCAACAGTTTGTAGTTTCTGTCATTGTCAATATAATAGATTATACACTGACTGTGCAAAACATTATGAACACCTGCTCTTTCCATGACATAAACTGACCAGGTGACCTTCGTTGAAAGCTCTGATCCCGTATCGATGTCACTTGTTAAATCCACTTCAATTAGTGTAGATGAAGGGGAGGAGACAGGTTAAAGAAGGGGTGATTTTTATGCTTTGAGACAATTGAGACATGGATTGTGTATGTGTGCAATTCAGAGGGTGAATGGGCAAGACAAAATATTTAAGTGCCTTTGAACGGGGTATGTTAGTAGGTGCCAGGTTCACCGGTTGGTGTCAACAACTGCAACACTGCTGGGTTTTTCACGCTCAACAGTTTCCTTTGTGTATCAAGAATGGTCCACCACCCAACGGACATCCAGACAACTTAACACAACTGTGGGAAGCATTGGAGTCAACATGGGCCAGAATCCCTGTGGAACGCTTTTGACACCTTGTAGAGTCCATGTCACGACGAATTGAGGCGGTTCTGAGGGGCAAAAGGGGGGGTGCAACTGAATATTAGGAAGGTGTTCTTAATGTTTGGTATACTTGGAGTACAGCGTGACTTTTTACTCAAAATACACACTACCCCATCACACTACCGCCATCACACTACCGCCATCACACTACCGCCATCACACTACCGCCATCACACTACCGCCATCACACTACCGCCATCACACTACCTCCATCACACTATCCCCATCACACTACCGCCATCACACTACCGCCATCACACTATCCCCATCACACTACCTCCATCACACTACCGCCATCACACTACCTCCATCACACTACCCCCATCACACTACCACCATCACACTACCTCCATCACACTACCGCCATCACACTACCGCCATCACACTACCGCCATCACACTACCCCCATCACACTACCCCCATCACACTACCGCCATCACACTACCGCCATCACACTACCCCCATCACACTACCCCCATCACACTACCCCCATCACACTACATCCATCACACTACCCCCATCACACTACCCCATCACACTACCGCCATCACACTACCGCCATCACACTACCGCCATCACACTACCGCCATCACACTACCGCCATCACACTACCTCCATCACACTATCCCCATCACACTACCGCCATCACACTACCGCCATCACACTATCCCCATCACACTACCGCCATCACACTACCTCCATCACACTACCGCCATCACACTACCTCCATCACACTACCCCCATCACACTTACTCCATCACACTACCGCCATCACACTACCGCCATCACACTACCCCCATCACACTACCGCCATCACACTACCGCCATCACACTACCGCCATCACACTACCGCCATCACACTACCCCCATCACACTACCGCCATCACACTACCCCCATCACACTACCCCCATCACACTACATCCATCACACTACATCCATCACACTACCCCCATCACACTACCCCCAAACCCCCTTCCGCCATCACACTACCGCCATCACACTACCGCCATCACACTACCTCCATCACACTACCCCCATCACACTACCGCCATCACACTACCGCCATCACACTACCTCCATCACACTATCCCCATCACACTACCGCCATCACACTACTGCCATCACACCACCCGCCATCACACTACCTCCATCACACTACCTCCATCACACTACCCCCATCACACTACCCCCATCACACTACCCCCATCACACTACCTCCATCACACTACCGCCATCACACTACCCCCATCACACTACCTCCATCACACTACCGCCATCACACTACCGCCATCACACTACCGCCATCACACTACCTCCATCACACTACCGCCATCACACTACCTCCATCACACTACCCCCATCACACTACCGCCATCACACTACCGCCATCACACTACCGCCATCACACTACCCCCATCACACTACCTCCATCACACACCATCATCCACCATCCCATCCATCATTAATATGACCTTATTTATATGACAGCATATTGAATGACTGTCATTCACCCAGCTCAATGTAACATTCATAGGTTTAGGTTACTACATGATACTCAAATTATCCCAGTACCCGTCATGAGGTTGCTGCAGCCTAGGCTATGAATGAAAGTTTACAACATACTAGGTGCACAGGTCGACAGACAAATTGAAGTAATCAAGATGACAGATATTCACACATTCAATACCGCCTTGCACGCTCTTGCCTGCATCTACCTGATCTAAGGTGTAATCATTAGAGTTTCTATTGGACAAATTCAGATATGTTTATCCCCACGTCGTTCCGTTTGCTTCCGTTTATTAAGAAATGTTTTTCAACAGAATCGGCGGAATGAATACACCCCTGATCACACGGTTCACTTTCATAGCAGCTACATACAAACAGCATGATCACCCTGATCCACTCACCTTTTCTCTTCGCTTGTGGACTTCAGGGTACAACACATCAGCTGTCTGTGACCAAAAACCTTTCCAAGCCAAACCTTCATATCATAACTGCTACACACAGCCTACATCGTTGTCACCATATTAACGTCACAGTCAACATAGCATCTAGAGGTAACGTGTTAGTAAACCTGCTACTATCATGCAGTACAGTGTACAGTCAGCAAGGAGTTTAACAGTTACACCAGTAGGCCACGTGGCAATAAATTCATCACGCCAAATACCTTGACTTGGAGAGTTCTGGTGTTGGATAGCCATAGCCAGCAAGCTAACATAGCATCCCTCTCTGTTTGTGTAGGCTAAACTAACTAGCTGCATTCACAAGATAAGTAAGTGGAAAAAATACTATGAACAAAATCTCTTTCTATCTCTCACTTTTCGTTTATTTTTTAAGGAATTAATTTGTTCAAAACTGTTCAACTATTGTCTTTCTCTCTCTTTGAGTTAACTACTCACCATATTTTATGCACTGCAGTGCTAGCTAGCTGTAGCTTATGCTTTCAGTACTTGATCAATTCTCTGATCATTTGATTGGGTGGACAACATGTCAGGTTAATGGAGGACGTCCTCGGGAAGTTGTCATAATTACTGTGTCAGTCTATGGGAGGGGGTGAGAACCACAAGCCGCCTCCTATATTTTGTATTGAAGTCTTAGTACCCAGGGGAGGACGGAAGCTAGCTGTCCTCCGGCTACACTATGGTGCTACCCTACAGAGTGCTGTTGAGGCTACTGGAAACAGAGTAGGACGAGAACAGAGCAGGACAGAGTAGGACAAGAACAGAGCGGAACAGAGTAGGACGAGAACAGAGCGGAACAGAGTAGGACGAGAACAGAGCGGAACAGAGTAGGACGAGAACAGAGCGGAACAGAGTAGGACGAGAACAGAGCGGAACAGAGTAGGACGAGAACAGGACGAGAACAGAGCGGAACAGAGTAGGACGAGAACAGGACGAGAACAGAGCGGAACAGAGTAGGACGAGAACAGGACAGAGCGGAACAGAACAGGACGAGAATAGAGCAGGAAGATAACAGAGTAGGATGAGAACAGAGCGGAACAGAGTAGGACGAGAACAGAGCGGAACAGAACAGGACGAGAATAGAGCAGGAAGATAACAGAGTAGGAAGAGAACAGAGCAGAGCAGGAAGAGAACAGAGCAGAGCAGGAAGAGAACAGAACCGAGCAGGAAGAGAACAGAACAGGAAGAGAACAGAGTAGGAAGAGAACAGAGCAGAGCAGGAAGAGAACAGAGCAGAGCAGGAAGAGAACAGAGCAGAGCAGGAAGAGAATAGAACAGAGCAGGAAGAGAACAGAGCAGGAAGAGAACAGAGCAGGAAGAGAACAGAGCAGGAAGAGAACAGAGCAGGAAGAGAACAGAGCAGGAAGAGAACAGAGCAGGAAGAGAACAGAGTAGGAAGAGAACAGAGTAGGAAGAGAACAGAGCAGGAAGGGAACAGAGCAGAGCAGGAAGGGAACAGAGCAGAGCAGGAAGGGAACAGAGCAGAGCAGGAAGGGAACAGAGCAGAGCAGGAAGAGAACCGAGCAGGAAGAGAACCGAGCAGGAAGAGAATAGAGTAGGAAGAGAACAGAGTAGGAAGAGAACAGAGCAGGAACAGAGCAGAGCAGGAAGAGAACCGAGCAGGAAGAGAACAGAGCAGGAAGAGAATAGAACAGAGCAGGAAGAGAACAGAGCAGAGCAGGAAGAGAACAGAGCAGAGCAGGAAGAGAACAGAGCAGAGCAGGAAGAGAACAGAGCAGAGCAGGAAGAGAATAGAACCGAGCAGGAAGAGAACAGAGTAGGAGGATACACACATTAAAATGAAATAGATTTTTCATAAATCACCTGCTGTTACCATAGAGATGCAGCCTAAAATGGGGGTGGTGTTGGGGATGGGGGGGGTGTTGGGGATGGGGGGGTGTTCTACTATTGCTGTCAAGGCCTGAGGCACAAACCTCCTCTCTGAATTTCTGTGGAGCAGTCTCTTCCCTCGCTTTAGGCCCTGGCCTGCATCTCATCTCCTCTGCAGAGCAGCAGAGAGGAGAGACAATGAGGATGGGCTCCATGCAACGCAGGATTCTGACAGAAAAAGGGTCGTCCATGTTAGGAAAACAGCCTGGCATCTATCCTGGCACCTCTGTGTCCTGGGATGTGTCCCCAAAGGCCCCTGATTCCCTATATAGTGCACTACTTTAGACCAGGACCTATTCCCTATATAGTGCACTACTTTAGACCACAGCCATATTCCCTATATAGTGCACTACTTTAGACCACAGCCATATTCCCTATTGGGTGCACTACTTTAGACCAGGACCTATTCCCTATATAGTGCACTACTTTAGACCACAGCCATATTCCCTATATAGTGCACTACTTTAGACCAGAGCCCTATTCCCTATATAGTGCACTACTTTAGACCACAGTCATATTCCCTATTGGGTGCACTACTTTAGACCAGGACCTATTCCCTATATAGTGCACTACTTTACTACAGAGCCCTTACCTCTAGTCTAAAGTAGTGCACTATATAGGGAATAGGTCCTGGTCTAAAGTAGTGCACTATATATGGAATAGGTCCTAGTCTAAAGTAGTGCACTATATAGGGAATATGGTGGCATTAAGGAAACAACCCTGGTTAGCTTTCATTTGAACTGTTTATAAATTAACCAAATCAAATGTTATTTGGTGTAGACCTTACAGTGAAATGCTTACTTACAAACTCTTAACCAACAATGCAGTTTAAAAAAAAAATCCCTGAAAAAGTAAGAAATAAAAGTAACAAGTAATTAAAGAGCAGCAGTAAAATAACAATAACGAGACTATATACAGGGGGTACCGGTACAGAGTCAATGTGGAGGCTATATACAGGGTATTACGGTACAGAGTCAATGTGGAGGCTATATACAGGGGGTACCAGTACAGAGTCAATGTGGAGGCTATATACAGGGGGTACCGGTACAGAGTCAATGTGGAGGCTATATACAGGGGGTACCGGTACAGAGTCAATGTGGAGGCTATATACAGGGGGGTACCGGTACAGAGTCAATGTGGAGGCTATATACAGGGGGTACCGGTACAGAGTCAATGTGGAGGCTATATACAGGGTGTACCGGTACAGAGTCAATGTGGAGGCTATATACAGGGTGTTACGGTACAGAGTCAATGTGGAGGCTATATACAGGGTATTACGGTACAGAGTCAATGTGGAGGCTATATACAGGGTATTACGGTACAGAGTCAATGTGGAGGCTATATACAGGGGGTACCAGTACAGAGTCAATGTGGAGGCTATATACAGGGGGTACCAGTACAGAGTCAATGTGGAGGCTATATACAGGGGGTACCAGTACAGAGTCAATGTGGAGGCTATATACAGGGGGTACCAGTACAGAGTCAATGTGGAGGCTATATACAGGGGGTACCGTTACAGAGTCAATGTGGAGGCTATATACAGGGGGTACCGGTACAGAGTCAATGTGGAGGCTATATACAGGGTGTTACGGTACAGAGTCAATGTGGAGGCTATATACAGGAGGTACCAGTACAGAGTCAATGTGGAGGCTATATACAGGGGGTATCGGTACAGAGTCAATGTGGAGGCTATATACAGGGGGTATCGGTACAGAGTCAATGTGGAGGCTATATACAGGGGGTATCGGTACAGAGTCAATGTGGAGGCTATATACAGGGGGTACCGGTACAGAGTCATTGCGGAGGCTACATACAGGGGGGTACCGGTACAGAGTCAATGTGGAGGCTATATACAGGGGGTACCGGTACAGAGTCAATGTGGAGGCTATATACAGGGGGTACCGGTACAGAGTCAATGTGGAGGCTATATACAGGGGGTATCGGTACAGAGTCAATGTGGAGGCTATATACAGGGGGTACCGGTACAGAGTCATTGCGGAGGCTACATACAGGGGGGTACCGGTACAGAGTCAATGTGGAGGCTATATACAGGGGGTACCGGTACAGAGTCAATGTGGAGGCTATATACAGGGGGGTACCAGTACAGAGTCAATGTGGAGGCTATATACAGGGGGTACCAGTACATAGTCAATGTGGAGGCTATATACAGGGGGTACTGGTACAGAGTCAATGTGGAGGCTATATACAGGGGGTACCGGTACAGAGTCAATGTGGAGGCTATAGCCAGGGGGGTATATATTGACTCTGACTCTGTACCGGTACCCCCTGTATATAGCCTCCACATTGACTCTGTACTGGTACCTCCTGTATATAGCCTCCACATTGACTCTGTACCGCAACACCCTGTATATAGCCTCCACCATGACTCTGTACTGGTACCCCCTGTATATAGCCTCCACATTGACTCTGTACTGGTACCCCCTGTATATAGCCTCCACATTGACTCTGTACTGGTACCTCCTGTATATAGCCTCCACATTGACTCTGTACCGTAACACCCTGTATATAGCCTCCACATTGACTCTGTACCGGTACCCCCTGTATATAGCCTCCACATTGACTCTGTAACGGTACCCCCTGTATATAGCCTCCACATTGACTCTGTACTGGTACCCCCTGTATATAGCCTCCACATTGACTCTGTACCGGTACCCCCTGTATATAGCCTCCACATTGACTCTGTACCGATACCCCCTGTATATAGCCTCCACATTGACTCTGTACCGGTACCCCCTGTATATAGCCTCCACATTGACTCTGTACCGGTACCCCCTGTATATAGCCTCCACATTGACTCTGTACCGATACCCCCTGTATATAGCCTCCACATTGGCTCTGTACCGATACCCCCTGTATATAGCCTCCACATTGACTCTGTACCGGTACCCCCTGTATATAGCCTCCACATTGACTCTGTACCGGTACCCCCCTGTATATAGTCTCCACATTGACTCTGTACCGGTACCCCCTGTATATAGCCTCCACATTGACTCTGTACCGGTACCCCCTGTATATAGCCTCCACATTGACTCTGCACCCTGTATATAGCCTCCACATTGACTCTGTACCGGTACCCCCTGTATATAGCCTCCACATTGACTCTGTACCGATACCCCCTGTATATAGCCTCCACATTGACTCTGTACCGGTACCCCCTGTATATAGCCTCCACATTGACTCTGTACCGGTACCCCCTGTATATAGCCTCCACATTGACTCTGTACCGGTACCCCCTGTATATAGCCTCCACATTGACTCTGCACCCTGTACCTCCTGTATATAGCCTCCACATTGACTCTGTACCGGTACCCCCTGTATATAGCCTCCACATTGACTCTGTAACGGTACCCCCTGTATACAGCCTCCACATTGACTCTGTACCGTAACACCCTGTATATAGCCTCCACATTGACTCTGTACCATAACACCCTGTATATAGCCTCCACATTGACTCTGTACTGGTACCCCCTGTATATAGCCTCCACATTGACTCTGTACTGGTACCCCCCTGTATATAGCCTCCACATTGACTCTGTACCGTAACACCCTGTATATAGCCTCCACATTGACTCTGTACCCCCTGTATATAGCCTCCACATTGACTCTGTACCGGTACCCCCTGTGTATAGCCTCCACATTGACTCTGTACCTGTACCCCCTGTATATAGCCTCCACATTGACTCTGTACCGTAACACCCTGTATATAGCCTCCACATTGACTCTGTACCGTAACACCCTGTATATAGCCTCCACATTGACTCTGTACCGGTACCCCCTGTATATAGCCTCCACATTGACTCTGTACCGGTACCCCCCTGTATATAGCGTCCGCATTGACTCTGTACCGGTACCCCTGTATATAGCCTCCACATTGACTCTGTACTGGTACCCCCTGTATATAGCCTCCACATTGACTCTGTACCGGTACCCCCTGTATATAGCCTCCACATTGACTCTGTACCGGTACCCCCTGTATATAGCCTCCACATTGACTCTGTACCGGTACCCCCTGTATATAGCCTCCACATTGACTCTGTACCGGTACCCCCTGTATATAGCCTCCACATTGACTCTGTACCCGTACCCCCTGTATATAGCCTCCACATTGACTCTGCACCCTGTACCTCCTGTATATAGCCTCCACATTGACTCTGTACCGGTACCCCCTGTATATAGCCTCCAAATTGACTCTGTACCGGTACCCCCTGTATGTGGAGGCTATATACAGGGGGTACCGGTACAGAGTCAATGTGGAGGCTATATACAGGGTGTTACGGTACAGAGTCAATGTGGAGGCTATATACAGGGGGGTACCAGTACAGAGTCAATGTGGAGGCTATATACAGGGGGTACCAGTACAGAGTCAATGTGGAGGCTATATACAGGGTGTTACGGTACAGAGTCAATGTGGAGGCTATATACAGGGGGTACAGGTACAGAGTCAATGTGGAGGCTATACACAGGGGGTACCAGTACAGAGTCAATGTGGAGGCTATATACAGGGGGTACCAGTACAGAGTCAATGTGGAGGCTATATACAGGGGGTACCAGTACAGAGTCAATGTGGAGGCTATATACAGGGGGTACCGGTACAGAGTCAATGTGGAGGCTATATACAGGGGGTATCGGTACAGAGTCAATGTGGAGGCTATATACAGGGGGTACCGGTACAGAGTCAATGTGGAGGCTATATACAGGGGGTACCGGTACAGAGTCAATGTGGAGGCTATATACAGGGGGTATCGGTACAGAGTCAATGTGGAGGCTATATACAGGGGGTACCGGTTCAGAGTCAATGTGGAGGCTATATACAGGGTGCAGAGTCAATGTGGAGGCTATATACAGGGGGTACCGGTACAGAGTCAATGTGGAGGCTATATACAGGGGGTACCGGTACAGAGTCAATGTGGAGACTATATACAGGGGGGTACCGGTACAGAGTCAATGTGGAGGCTATATACAGGGGGTACCGGTACAGAGTCAATGTGGAGGCTATATACAGGGGGTATCGGTACAGAGCCAATGTGGAGGCTATATACAGGGGGTATCGGTACAGAGTCAATGTGGAGGCTATATACAGGGGGTATCGGTACAGAGTCAATGTGGAGGCTATATACAGGGGGTATCGGTACAGAGTCAATGTGGAGGCTATATACAGGGGGTACCGGTACAGAGTCATTGCGGAGGCTACATACAGGGGGGTACCGGTACAGAGTCAATGTGGAGGCTATATACAGGGGGTACCGGTACAGAGTCAATGTGGAGGCTATATACAGGGGGTACCGGTACAGAGTCAATGTGGAGGCTATATACAGGGGGTATCGGTACAGAGTCAATGTGGAGGCTATATACAGGGGGTACCGGTACAGAGTCATTGCGGAGGCTACATACAGGGGGGTACCGGTACAGAGTCAATGTGGAGGCTATATACAGGGGGTACCGGTACAGAGTCAATGTGGAGGCTATATACAGGGGGTACCGGTACAGAGTCAATGTGGAGGCTATATACAGGGGGTACCGGTACAGAGTCAATGTGGAGGCTATATACAGGGGGTATCGGTACAGAGCCAATGTGGAGGCTATATACAGGGGGTATCGGTACAGAGTCAATGTGGAGGCTATATACAGGGGCTACCGGTACAGAGTCAATGTGGAGGCTATATACAGGGGGTACCGGTACAGAGTCAATGTGGAGGCTATATACAGGGGGTATCGGTACAGAGTCAATGTGGAGGCTATATACAGGGGGTACCGGTACAGAGTCAATGTGGAGGCTATATACAGGGTGCAGAGTCAATGTGGAGGCTATATACAGGGGGTACCGGTACAGAGTCAATGTGGAGGCTATATACAGGGGGTACCGGTACAGAGTCAATGTGGAGACTATATACAGGGGGGTACCGGTACAGAGTCAATGTGGAGGCTATATACAGGGGGTACCGGTACAGAGTCAATGTGGAGGCTATATACAGGGGGTATCGGTACAGAGCCAATGTGGAGGCTATATACAGGGGGTATCGGTACAGAGTCAGTGTGGAGGCTATATACAGGGGGTATCGGTACAGAGTCAATGTGGAGGCTATATACAGGGGGTATCGGTACAGAGTCAATGTGGAGGCTATATACAGGGGGTACCGGTACAGAGTCATTGCGGAGGCTATATACAGGGGGGTACCGGTACAGAGTCAATGTGGAGGCTATATACAGGGGGTACCGGTACAGAGTCAATGTGGAGGCTATATACAGGGGGTACCGGTACAGAGTCAATGTGGAGGCTATATACAGGGGGTACCGGTACAGAGTCAATGTGGAGGCTATATACAGGGGGTACCGGTACAGAGTCAATGTGGAGGCTATATACAGGGGGTATCGGTACAGAGTCAATGTGGAGGCTATATACAGGGGGTACCGGTATAGAGTCAATGTGGAGGCTATATACAGGGGGTACCGGTACAGAGTCAATGTGGAGGCTATATACAGGGGGTACCGGTACAGAGTCAATGTGGAGGCTATATACAGGGGGTATCGGTACAGAGTCAATGTGGAGGCTATATACAGGGGGTACCGGTACAGAGTCAATGTGGAGGCTATATACAGGGGGTATCGGTACAGAGTCAATGTGGAGGCTATATACAGGGTGTTACGGTACAGAGTCAATGTGGAGGCTATATACAGGGGGTACCGGTACAGAGTCAATGTGGAGGCTATATACAGGGGCTACCGGTACAGAGTCAATGTGAAGGCTATATACAGGGGGTACCGGTACAGAGTCAATGTGGAGGCTATATACAGGGGCTACCGGTACAGAGTCAATGTGGAGGCTATATACAGGGGCTACCGGTACAGAGTCAATGTGAAGGCTATATACAGGGGGTACCGGTACAGAGTCAATGTGGAGGCTATATACAGGGGGTACCAGTACAGAGTCAATGTGGAGGCTATATACAGGGGGTACAAGGTGCAGAGTCAATGTGGAGGCTATATACAGGGGGTACAAGGTGCAGAGTCAATGTGGAGGCTATATACAGGGGGTACAAGTTGCAGAGTCAATGTGCGGGGGCACCGGTTAGTCGAGGTAATTGAGGTAATATGTACATGTAGGTAAAATTATTAAAGTGACTATGCGTAGGAAATAACAGAGAATAGCAGCAGCGTATAAGAGGGGGGGGGTTGCAAATAGTCTGGTTGCCATTTGATTAGCTGTTCAGGAGTCTTATGGCTTGGGGGTAGAAGCTGTTTAGAAGTCTCTTGGACCTAGACTTGGTGCTCCGGTACCGCTTGCAGCTGTAGAACTTTTTGAGGATGTGAGGACCCATGCCGAATCTTTTCAGTCTCCTGAGGGGTAATAGGTTTTGTCGTGCCCTCTTCACGACTGTCTTGGTGTGCTTGGACTATGTTAGTCTTTGAATTCGTGATCTATGAATTTAAAACATTTTTGTCCTCCATTCAACCCATGTTTTTTTTTTTTATAACAGACAGGGCTGTTGGCTGATAAAGCATGTGTGACTCCATACAGTCAGTGGAACGTCAACATCAAAACACCTCGCCCTTTCTCTGTATAAATACTTCTATGACATTGCCGGTATAATCTACTGCAGCCGGGCTCATTAGTAAACGCATGCGGAGGCTAATCTGGAGTCTACTGATGTCGCTACAGCAGAGCACCTCAAAGCCCTCAGTCACCTTTTAATATCCTTCTGCCCTGATAACACAATACATCATGGAAAGCATGACTTTCTAGTCTCTACCTCCTCCATAAGCATTACTTTATAGCCCCTCTACCCTTCCATAATCATTACTTTATACCCTCCCCCCACCCCTCCATGAGCATTACTTTATACCCCCCCTACCCCTCCATAATCATTACTTTATACCCCCCCTACCCTTCCATAAGCATTACTTTATACCCCCTCTACCCCCTCCATAAGCATTACTTTATACCCCCCCTACCCCTCCATGAGCATTACTTTATACCCCCTCCATAAGCATTACTTTATACCCCCCCTACCCCCTCCATGAGCATTACTTTATACCCCTCCATGAGCATTACTTTATACCCCCCCTACCCCTCCATAAGCATTACTTTATACCCCCTCTACCCCCTCCATGAGCATTACTTTATACCCCTCCATAAGCATTACTTTATACCCCCTCTACCCCCTCCATGAGCATTACTTTATACCCCTCCATGAGCATTACTTTATACCCCTCCTACCCCCTCCATAAGCATTACTTTATACCCCCCCTACCCCTCCATAAGCATTACTTTATACCCCCCCTACCCCTCCATAAGCATTACTTTATACCCCCCCTACCCCTCCATAAGCATTACTTTATACTCCCCCTACCCCTCCATAAGCATTACTTTATACCCCCCCTACCCCTCCATAAGCATTACTTTATACCCCCTCTACCCCTCCATAATCATTACTTTATACCCCCCTACCCCAGCATTACTTTATACCCCTCCTACCCCCTCCATAATCATTACTTTATACCCCCCCACCCCTCCATAAGCATTACTTTATACCCCCCCTACCCCTCCATAAGCATTACTTTATACCCCCTCTACCCCTCCATAAGCATTACTTTATACCCCCCTACCCCAGCATTACTTTATACCCCTCCTACCCCCTCCATAATCATTACTTTATACCCCCCCTACCCCTCCATAAGCATTACTTTATACCCCCTCTACCCCTCCATAAGCATTACTTTATACCCCCCTACCCCAGCATTACTTTATACCCCTTCTACCCCCTTCATAATCAGGACCATCCAGCCGGTGGCAGATCTGACTGAATCTGACCTTCGCACCGATCTGCGTCACAAACTGATTTTCTGCTTCTCTCCCATAGCTCTGCCCATAGTTAATGTTGCTATTACAGGTCAAGTGTGTGAGCAGTTCGTGGGTAAAGTGAAGACAGATTGAGCAAGGTGCTGAAAGCTAACAAGCTAGCAGTTAATTCCGTGGCTATACATTGCATTCGGAAAGTATTCAGACCCCTTGATTTTTTCCACATTTTGTTAAGCAACAGCCTTATTCTAAAATTGATTCAATTGTCCCCGCCACCCACGTCAATCAACACACAATACCCCAGTCTGAGGTACTGAGCGCTCTGGAGCAGGTTTTCATCAAGGATCTCTCTATACTTTGCTCCGTTCATCTTTCCCTCAAATCTGACTATTCTCACAGTCCCTGCAGCTGAAAAACACCCCTACAAAACACCCCTACAAAACACCCCTACAAAACACCCCCTCCAATGTTGACTGGCATAATAGCCGATACCAGTGTTTTAATTAGTTCATTGATTAGTTATTCCCATGCCATAGCAATTAGTCTCCACACATGATTTCATTAGTGACCTGTGAGAGATATATTCTCCTACAGGTAACATACTCTGTCCTCAGAATCTCTGGCATTCAAGAAAAGTTACAATTTACACAAAAGTGTTAAACTCGGTTTCCTTGATAATGGTTTCCAGCATATTATGGGCAGAACTTCACTGAAAAGCAAAAACATTTGTATATTCTAATTCTATTTGCAGAATACCTTATGTGACTTGTTTCTGGGAACAAAGTGGCACTGTAAAAAAAAAAAAAAAAAAATGAACACAGTTTAGCAACAATGGATAAGTCTGCCCTCCTCTTCCTCACCAGTACAGTTAGAAACATTCGTTATAGTATTGGGGACAAAGTGATTTTCCTCCTCGGTTTCTCTCAGCTATGGGGACAGGTCATCAGCCGGGAACCACCTGTAAAAAAAAAAAAAAAAAGGAGCACAAATTATGCGATGGTTAGCTTTGGCCGTCTTTCCTTCCAGTTCTCTGCTGCCAATGACTGGAACGAACTACAAAAATCTCTGAAACTGGAAACACTTATCTCCCCCACTAGCTTTAAGCACCAGCTGTCAGAGCAGCTCATAGATCACTGCACCTGTAAATAGCCCATCTATAATTTAGCCCAAACAACTACCTCTTCCCCTACTGTATTTATTTATTTTGCTCCTTTGCACCCCATTATTTCTATCTTTACTTTGCACATTCTTCCACTGCAAATCAACCATTCCAGTGTTTTACTTGCTATATTGTATTTACTTCGCCACCATGGCCTTTTTTTTGCCTTCACCTCCCTTATCTCACCTCATTGTATATATACTTATTTTTCTACTGTATTATTGACTGTATGTTTTGTTTATTCCATGTGTAACTCTACTTTTGTTATTGTTCACTGTACGCTTCAACTATTAATTCACTCAAATGTACCCAAGTAGGGTCTTATTGAATAGTTTTTACACAAGTAGAAATAAAACATTAACCCACTGTTGCCCTTTAGGACCAAGAATGAGGAACACTGAACTAGACTCAACACTATTGTAGAAGAGGTCAGTCTAATGCATTAAGGCCGGTCCAGGGGAAAATGATTCACCACCCTTCTCCCCCGCCATAGATTTATTTTTTTATTTCACCTTTATTTAACCAGGTAGGCTAGTTGAGAACAAGTTCTCATTTGCGACTTGGCCAAGATCAAGCATAGCAATTCGACACAAACAACAACACAGAGTTACACATGGAATAAACAAAACATACAGTCAATAATACAGTAGAAAAATAAATATATATACAATGTGAGCAAATGAGGTGAGATAAGGGAGGTAAAGGCAAAAAAAAGGCCATGGTGGTGAAGTAAATACAATATAGCAAGTAAAACACTGGAATGGTAGATTTGCAGTGGAAGAATGTGCAAAGTAGAGATAGAAATAATGGGGTGCAAAGGAGCAAAATAAATAAATAAATACAGTAGGGGAAGAGGTAGTTGTTTGGGCTAAATTATAGATGGGCTATGTACAGGTGCAGTAATCTGTGAGGTGCTCTGACAGCTGGTGCTTAAAGCTAGTGAGGGAGATAAGTGTCTCCAGTTTCAGAGATTTTTGTAGTTCATTCCAGTCATTGGCAGCAGAGAACTGGAAGGAAAGACGACCAAAGGAGGAATTGGCTTTGGGGGTGACCGGTGAGATATACCTGCTGGAGCGCGTGCTACGGTGACCAGCGAGCTGAGATAAGCCGAGCCTTTACCTAGCAGAGACTTGTAGATAACCTGTAGCCCGTGGGTTTGGTGACGAGTACGAAGCGAGGGCCAACCAACGAGAGCGTACAGGTTGCAGTGGTGGGTAGTATATGGGGCTTCGGTGACAAAACGGATGGCACTGTGATAGACTGCATCCAGTTTGTTGAGTAGAGTGTTGGAGGCTATTTTATAGATGACATCACCGAAGTCGAGGATCGGTAGGATGGTCAGTTTTACGAGGGTATGTTTGGCAGCATGAGTGAAGGATGCTTTGTTGCGATATAGGAAGCCGATTCTAGATTTAATTTTGTATTGGAGACGCTTAATAGAATGCCCACTATGACTTCCTGGTCCTCTACCTCCTCAATAGAATGCCCACTATGACTTCCTGGTCCACTACCTCCTCAATAGAATGCCCACTATGACTTCCTGGTCCTCTACCTCCTCAATAGAATGCCCACTATGACTTCCTGGTCCTCTACCTCAATAGAATGCCCACTATGACTTCCTGGTCCACTACCTCCTCAATAGAATGCCCACTATGACTTCCTGGTCCTCTACCTCAATAGAATGCCCACTATGACTTCCTGGTCCTCTACCTCCTCAATAGAATGTCCACTATGACTTCCTGGTTCTCTTCCTCCTCAATAGGATGTCCACTACAGAATGGTTAACATGACTTCCTGGTTCTCTTCCTCCTCAATAGAACGCACTACAGAATGGTTAACATGACTTCCTGTGTGGCTAGTCATCCCTCCTCATCTGAAGGTTATAGGCCTTCTCTGGAACAGACTTCCTGCAGGACTCAGTCTTCCCTAACCCAGACTGCTGGTGCAGTCACCAGGGGCCACAGGGCTCCTTTGCAATGGTAGTATGTGTCATTGGGATGGGGGATTCTGATTGGCCGATCCTCTGGAAATGTCCAGGCATATGTGATGTTAGCAGGACGTCCTTCAGATGACATTTAACAGGACTCAATGACATACCAGACACATACACACACATACACAAACGACACGCACATGCAGACACAACACGTGAACACAAACACACACATACACGAACGACACACACATGCACACACAATACGTGAACACACACACACACACACATACACAAACGACACGCACATGCACACACAGGCACAACAGGTGAACACAGACACACAGACACCACTGGTGCCATGGAAACCGTCCTGCCATGGCCTCCAAGGAGCGTGTCATTTGGGTGTGTATATAACCTGCCGGGGGGAGGAGGCTCGCTCCCAAATGGAACCCTATTGTCTATACCGGACCCTTATCACAAGTAAGCGCGCTATACAATGGGATGCCATTGGGGACACAGGCAGAGAGACAGGAGAATGATGTCATATATCAGACATGGGGGTGGCTGGCTGTGAGCTCATTTAATGAAGAGATGATATACAACCAATGGGCTATTAGAAGTCTCTCCAGTTCCTTCAGTATTTTCTTGAAGAATGCTGTTGTTTTTCTTACTGTGTGTATTGAATGTAGCTAATATATATTACAGGAAAGAGACCTATCTTAAAATCTCTTTAAACGGGTGTGATTTACTCCGTTCCACTAATGGTTGTTACAGTAAACAAGATGGAAGCAGGCAAATCTTTACCGCATTGATTTTAAGCTCACTTAAAAAAAAAAGGGCTCTATCAAGAGTTACAGCGTGATTTGAAATGTACATAAAAGGCAACGTTTCCCGTGTTCAGCGGAGGCTGCAGATGTCGGCTCCAAAAAGGAAATTACCTCATATTTCTATTTCCTGTAAGGCTTCAGCGATCCAGATGGAATAGAGTCCTAAACCTTATTAAAGTAGTAGGAGCTCTGTGTTCCACAGGAGGACAATATGTTGGATGGTTCCTACGTGGTCCTGTTCACGCCCTTATGCATCGCTGCCTTGAAAATGGTACGGCTGTAGTAGTAGATGTATGAACAACAGCACCACCTAGTGCCATAGAGGTCATACTGCAGTGACACGTTAGAACAGTACCATGTTATGACAATAGAGAGCAGTAGATACGAGTTTCGGACACACCTTTGCTACGTCCCAAATGGCACCCCATTCCCTACATAGTGAACTACTTTAGACCAGAGCCCTAACACCCTATTCCCTATATAGTGAACTACTTTAGACCAGAGCCCTAACACCCCATTCCCTATATAGTGAACTACTTTAGACCAGAGCCCTAACACCCTATTCCCTATATAGTGCACTACTTTAGACCAGAGTCCTAACACCCTATTCCCTATATAGTGCACTACTTTTGGTCGAAAGTAGTGCACTGAAGAGAATAGGGTTCCATTTGTGTTACATTGGTGTCCAGCTGTAGGATTGAGAAGAGCTACTGGTCAAGGAGAAGACTTGGACTATGATAGGAGACACACAGAAACACAGAGTAACACACACTGTCACAAACACACACACTGTAACACAGACACACACTGTCACAGACACACACACAGACACACACTGTAACACAGACACACACTGTAACACAGACACACTGTAACACAGACACACTAACACAGACACACTGTAACACAGACACACACACACACACACACTGTAACACAGACACACTGTAACACAGACACACTGTAACACAGACACACACACACACACACACACACTGTAACACAGACACACTGTAACACAGACACACACACACACTGTAACAGACACACACTGTAACACAGACACACTGTAACACAGACACACACACACACACACACACACACTGTAACACAGACACACTGTAACACAGACACACACACACACACACACTGTAACAGACACACACTGTAACACAGACACACACACACACACTGTAACAGACACACACTGTAACACAGACACACTAACACAGACACACACACACACACACTGTAACACAGACACACTGTAACACAGACACACTGTAACACAGACACACACACACACACACACTGTAACACAGACACACACACACACACTGTAACAGACACACACTGTAACACAGACACACTAACACAGACACACAGACACACACACACATGTTTTTATTCTTGCATTGTTTGTATCATTGTACTTTAAATTTGTGTGACTTGTCAAGTTTTGTGTTTTTTGGTGGACCTCTGCAAAAGCTCATGTGGATTCAAATAAACAAATATTTAATTCCTTAAAATTAGGTTAAGGTAAGGGTCAGGGTTAGGTTAAGGTCAGTTTCAGATTTTGGCTAGTCGGTTTAAGGGTCAGCTGTGTCTCTATAGGTCTGTCCTACTGGTTAACTTGTTTGCAAATGTGTTTCCAAAGCTTCCTTAACTATCTTTTCCCCAGTGATTGACATCAAGCTGGACAAACCACAGGAGCCTCCAACCACTGAAGGCGGGTGCTCCTGTTAAATCCCAACACCTGATTGGTGCATCTTCATCTCCACATGCTTGTGTTGGTTCGCCTCCAATAGAGCTTTCAGATTGGAATTTATTTTAATACTGGTCATCAGTTGGAAACTAGCGTTAGGTACATTTCAGTTGTAAAATAGGGTACTTTATTAAAGGAATTGCCAAAAAAGTCTTAAACATTTACAAAATGATCAACAACAAAAAACTTAACCCTCTCAAACATGTGAACTATACTTTTTTGGGGGAAAAAGTAGAATGGTAGGTCATTTTTTTTTTCTTTTATATTTTTGTATATTAAAAGAAATGCTTTGAAAAGTTGCATATGACCAAGTTCTCCCCTTGTATGTATGACCAATGGCACCCTATTTCCTATGTAGTGCACTACTTTTAGACCATAGCCCTATGGCACTAGGGTATAGGGTGTCATTGGGATGGAAGGAGTCCAGTGGCTAGACAGAGGGCACACTATTCCCAAATGTAGTGACCCCTAGTGCTCTGATCAAAAGTAGTGCACTATATAGGGAATAGGGTACTCATCTGGATGCTTGTAAATCTAGCATGCATGCCAATTGTTCATTTTTTTTTTTTTAGGTACTATTGTGCTCTCTACTGACAAGTTTGAATATGTAAATGATCTTTGATCATGTGACTTAATGCACTCTTTGAAAATTTCTTGTTAGTTTATGTTTTTGCTGTGAGTGAGACTGCATTTCATTACTTGAGTTTAGACCATCTTTCATTGTCAAAAGTGTGTTCGTTAGTGTGTGTAAATGTACGCTTTCTATATTAGGCAACTGTATATCGCAACCATCCATAGTGGGCAAGCTGCCAAGCGGTGTCCTCACTGAGGCCCATGTTCCAGCTGGTTATCACTACTGTAGAGGGCAAGCTGCCAAGCGGTGTCCTCACTGAGGCCCATGTTCCAGCTGGTTATCACTACTGTAGAGGGCAAGCTGCCAAGCGGTGTCCTCACTGAGGCCCATGTTCCAGCTGGTTATCACTACTGTAGAGGGCAAGCTGCCAAGCGGTGTCCTCACTGAGGCCCATGTTCCAGCTGGTTATCACTACTGTAGAGGGCAGCTGCCAAGCGGTGTCCTCACTGAGGCCCATGTTCCAGCTGGTTATCACTACTGTAGAGGGCAAGCTGCCAAGCGGTGTCCTCACTGAGGCCCATGTTCCAGCTGGTTATCACTACTGTAGAGGGCAAGCTGCCAAGCGGTGTCCTCACAGAGGCCCATGTTCCAGCTGGTTATCACTACTGTAGAGGGCAGCTGCCAAGCGGTGTCCTCACTGAGGCCCATGTTCCAGCTGGTTATCACTACTGTAGAGGGCAGCTGCCAAGCGGTGTCCTCACTGAGGCCCATGTTCCAGCTGGTTATCACTACTGTAGAGGGCAAGCTGCCAAGCGGTGTCCTCACTGAGGCCCATGTTCCAGCTGGTTATCACTACTGTAGAGGGCAAGCTGCCAAGCGGTGTCCTCACAGAGGCCCATGTTCCAGCTGGTTATCACTACTGTAGAGGGCAGCTGCCAAGCGGTGTCCTCACTGAGGCCCATGTTCCAGCTGGTTATCACTACTGTAGAGGGCAGCTGCCAAGCGGTGTCCTCACTGAGGCCCATGTTCCAGCTGGTTATCACTACTGTAGAGGGCAGCTGCCAAGCGGTGTCCTCACTGAGGCCCATGTTCCAGCTGGTTATCACTACTGTAGAGGGCAAGCTGCCAAGCGGTGTCCTCACAGAGGCCCATGTTCCAGCTGGTTATCACTACTGTAGAGGGCAGCTGCCAAGCGGTGTCCTCACTGAGGCCCATGTTCCAGCTGGTTATCACTACTGTAGAGGGCAGCTGCCAAGCGGTGTCCTCACTGAGGCCCATGTTCCAGCTGGTTATCACTACTGTAGAGGGCAGCTGCCAAGCGGTGTCCTCACTGAGGCCCATGTTCCAGCTGGTTATCACTACTGTAGAGGGCAGCTGCCAAGCGGTGTCCTCACAGAGGCCCATGTTCCAGCTGGATATCACTACTGTAGAGGGCAGCTGCCAAGCGGTGTCCTCACTGAGGCCCATGTTCTCAGTGCCACATCACTAGCTGGTTTGTGTTTCTCTTTCGTGTGCAGTGTTTGTTTCACAGGTACTCACTGCCATGTTGCTCCTGCACTGTATCATACTGTGTCATCGTGGTTAGGTGTGAGTCCCAAATGCCACCGTACTCCCTATATAGTGCACTACTTTATACGGTGAGGTAATTCTTAAATTTGGATAGTCCATCTACACTAACAATTAAACAATCTACTAACCCTTATCCTTGCTCCTAGCCCCAACCCCTACCCTAACCCTTATTGTAAACCTAACCCCTACCCTAACCCTTATTGTAAACCTAACCCCTACCCTAACCCTTATTGTAAACCTGACCCTTATTGTAAACCTAACCCCTACCCTAACCCTTATTGTAAACCTAACCCTTATTGTAAACCTAACCCCTACCCTGACTCTTATTGTAAACCTAACCCCTACCCTAACCCTTATTGTAAACCTAACCCTTATTGTAAACCTAACCCCTACCCTGACTCTTATTGTAAACCTGACCCTTATTGTAAACCTAACCCCTACCCTGACTCTTATTGTAAACCTGACCCTTATTGTAAACCTAACCCCTACCCTGACTCTTATTGTAAACCTGACCCTTATTGTAAACCTAACCCCTACCCTGACTCTTATTGTAAACCTGACCCTTATTGTAAACCTAACCCCTACCCTGACTCTTATTGTAAACCTGACCCTTATTGTAAACCTAACCCCTACCCTGACTCTTATTGTAAACCTGACCCTTATTGTAAACCTAACCCCTACCCTGACTCTTATTGTAAACCTAACCCTTATTGTAAACCTAACCCCTACCCTGACTCTTATTGTAAACCTGACCCCTACCCTAACCCTTATTGTAAACCTGACCCTTATTGTAAACCTAACCCCTACCCTGACTCTTATTGTAAACCTGACCCTTATTGTAAACCTAACCCCTACCCTGACTCTTATTGTAAACCTGACCCTTATTGTAAACCTAACCCCTACCCTGACTCTTATTGTAAACCTAACCCTTATTGTAAACCTAACCCCTACCCTGACTCTTATTGTAAACCTGACCCTTATTGTAAACCTAACCCCTACCCTGACTCTTATTGTAAACCTAACCCTTATTGTAAACCTAACCCCTACCCTGACTGTAAACCTAACCCCTACCCTAATCTTTACCCTAACCCTTACTGTAAACCTAACCCCTACCCTAACCCTTATTGTAAACCTAACCCCTACCCTAACCCTTATTGTAAACCTAACCCCTACCCTAACCCTTATTGTAAACCTAACCCCTACCCTAATCTTTAACCTAACCCCTACCCTAACCCTTATTGTAAACCTAACCCCTACCCTAATCTTTACCCTAACCCCTACCCTAACCCTTATTGTAAACCTAACCCCTACCCTAACCCTTACTGTAAACCTAACCTCTACCCTAACCCTTATTGTAAACCTAACCCCTACCCTAACCCTTATTGTAAACCTAACCCCTACCCTAACCCTAATCTTTACCCTAACCCCTACCCTAACCCTTATTGTAAACCTAACCCCTACCCTAACCCTTATTGTAAACCTAACCCCTACCCTAACCCTAATCTTTACCCTAACCCTTACTGTAAACCTAACCCCTACCCCTGACTGTAAACCTAACCCCTACCCTAACCCTTATTGTAAACCTAACCCTTATTGTAAACCTAACCCCTACCCTAACCCTTATTGTAAACCTGACCCTTATTGTAAACCTAACCCCTACCCTGACTCTTATTGTAAACCTGACCCTTATTGTAAACCTAACCCCTACCCTAACCCTTATTGTAAACCTGACCCTTATTGTAAACCTAACCCCTACCCTGACTCTTATTGTAAACCTGACCCTTATTGTAAACCTAACCCCTACCCTGACTCTTATTGTAAACCTGACCCTTATTGTAAACCTAACCCCTACCCTGACTCTTATTGTAAACCTGACCCTTATTGTAAACCTAACCCCTACCCTGACTCTTATTGTAAACCTGACTCTTATTGTAAACCTAACCCCTACCCTGACTCTTATTGTAAACCTGACCCTTATTGTAAACCTAACCCCTACCCTGACTCTTATTGTAAACCTGACCCTTATTGTAAACCTAACCCCTACCCTGACCCTTATTGTAAACCTAACCCCTACCCTAACCCTTATTGTAAACCTGACCCTTATTGTAAACCTAACCCCTACCCTGACCCTTATTGTAAACCTAACCCCTACCCTAACTCTTATTGTAAACCTGACCCCCGTATTGTAAACCTAACCCCTACCCTGACTCTTATTGTAAACCTAACCCTTATTGTAAACCTAACCCCTACCCTGACTCTTATTGTAAACCTAACCCTTATTGTAAACCTAACCCCTACCCTGACTCTTATTGTAAACCTAACCCTTATTGTAAACCTAACCCCTACCCTGACTGTAAACCTAACCCCTACCCTGACTCTTATTGTAAACCTAACCCTTATTGTAAACCTAACCCCTACCCTGACTCTTATTGTAAACCTGACCCCTACCCTAACCCTTATTGTAAACCTGACCCTTATTGTAAACCTAACCCCTACCCTGACTCTTATTGTAAACCTGACCCTTATTGTAAACCTAACCCCTACCCTGACTCTTATTGTAAACCTGACCCTTATTGTAAACCTAACCCCTACCCTGACTCTTATTGTAAACCTAACCCTTATTGTAAACCTAACCCCTACCCTGACTCTTATTGTAAACCTGACCCTTATTGTAAACCTAACCCCTACCCTGACTCTTATTGTAAACCTAACCCTTATTGTAAACCTAACCCCTACCCTGACTGTAAACCTAACCCCTACCCTAATCTTTACCCTAACCCTTACTGTAAACCTAACCCCTACCCTAACCCTTATTGTAAACCTAACCCCTACCCTAACCCTTATTGTAAACCTAACCCCTACCCTAACCCTTATTGTAAACCTAACCCCTACCCTAATCTTTAACCTAACCCCTACCCTAACCCTTATTGTAAACCTAACCCCTACCCTAATCTTTACCCTAACCCCTACCCTAACCCTTATTGTAAACCTAACCCCTACCCTAACCCTTACTGTAAACCTAACCTCTACCCTAACCCTTATTGTAAACCTAACCCCTACCCTAACCCTTATTGTAAACCTAACCCCTACCCTAACCCTAATCTTTACCCTAACCCCTACCCTAACCCTTATTGTAAACCTAACCCCTACCCTAACCCTTATTGTAAACCTAACCCCTACCCTAACCCTAATCTTTACCCTAACCCTTACTGTAAACCTAACCCCTACCCCTGACTGTAAACCTAACCCCTACCCTAACCCTTATTGTAAACCTGACCCTTATTGTAAACCTAACCCCTACCCTAACCCTTATTGTAAACCTGACCCTTATTGTAAACCTAACCCCTACCCTGACTCTTATTGTAAACCTGACCCTTATTGTAAACCTAACCCCTACCCTGACTCTTATTGTAAACCTGACCCTTATTGTAAACCTAACCCCTACCCTGACTCTTATTGTAAACCTGACCCTTATTGTAAACCTAACCCCTACCCTGACTCTTATTGTAAACCTGACTCTTATTGTAAACCTAACCCCTACCCTGACTCTTATTGTAAACCTGACCCTTATTGTAAACCTAACCCCTACCCTGACTCTTATTGTAAACCTGACCCTTATTGTAAACCTAACCCCTACCCTGACCCTTATTGTAAACCTAACCCCTACCCTAACCCTTATTGTAAAACCTGACCCTTATTGTAAACCTAACCCCTACCCTGACCCTTATTGTAAACCTAACCCCTACCCTAACTCTTATTGTAAACCTGACCCCCGTATTGTAAACCTAACCCCTACCCTGACTCTTATTGTAAACCTAACCCTTATTGTAAACCTAACCCCTACCCTGACTCTTATTGTAAACCTAACCCTTATTGTAAACCTAACCCCTACCCTGACTCTTATTGTAAACCTAACCCTTATTGTAAACCTAACCCCTACCCTGACTGTAAACCTAACCCCTACCCTAATATTTACCCTAACCCTTACTGTAAACCTAACCCCTACCCTAACTGTAAACCTAACCCCTACCCTGACTCTTATTGTAAACCTAACCCTTATTGTAAACCTAACCCCTACCCTGACTCTTATTGTAAACCTAACCCTTATTGTAAACCTAACCCCTACCCTAACCCTTATTGTAAACCTAACCCTTATTGTAAATCTAACCCCTACCACCTGTAAACTTACTAACCCTACCCTAAAATCTTACCCTAACCCTTACTGTAAACCTAACCCCTACCCTAACTGTAAACCTAACCCCTACCCTAACCCTTATTGTAAACCTAACCCCTACCCTGACCCTTACTGTAAACCTAACCCCTACCCTAACCCTTATTGTAAACCTAACCCTTATTGTAAACCTAACCCTTATTGTAAACAGCCCCCTACCCTAACTGTAAACCTAAGCCCTACACCCTAACCCTTATTGTAAACCTAACCCCTACCCTAACCCTTATTGTAAACCTAACCCCTACCCTAACCCTTATTGTAAACCTAACCCCTACCCTGACTGTAAACCTAACCCCTACCCTAACCCTTATTGTAAACCTAACTCCTACCCTGACTGTAAACCTAACCCCTACCCTACCTCGTACTGTAAAAACCTAAACCCCTCCCTAACCCTTCTGTAAACCTAATCCCTACCCTAACCCTAATCCTTTACCCTAACCCCCTATCCCTAACCCTTATTGTAAACCTAAAACCCCTACCCTAACCCTAATCTTTTACCCTAAACCCTTACTGTAAACCTAACCCTACCCTAACCTAAATCTTTACCCAACCCCTTATTGTAAACCTAACCCCTACCCTAACTCCTTACTGTAAACCTAACCTCTACCAACCCTTATTATAAACCTAACCCCTACCCCTAACCCTTTTGTAAACCTACACCCCTACCCTAACCCTAATCTTTACCCTAACCCCTACCCGAACCCTTATTGTAACCCTAACCCTACCCTACCCTTATTGTTAAACCTAACCCTACCCTGCTCTTATTGTAAAACCTGACCCTTATTGTAACCTAACGCCCTACCCTGACTTCTTATTGTAAACCTAACCCTTATTGTAAACCTAACCCCTACCCGACTCTTATTGTAACCTGACACCTACCACTAACCCTTATTGTAAACCTACCTTATTGTAAACACTAACCCCTAACCCTACTCTTATTGTAAACCTGACCCTTATTGCTAACGCTAACCCCTACCCTGACTCTTATTGTAAACCCTGACCCCTATTGTAAACCTAACCCCTACCTGACTCTTATTGTAAACCTAACCCTTATGTAAACCTAACCCCTACCCTGACTCTTATTGTAAACCTGACCCTTATTGTAAACCTAACCCCCCCTGACTCTTATTGTAAACCTAACCCTTATTGTAAACCTAACCCCTACCCTGACTGTAAACCTACCCCTACCCTAATCTTTACCCTAACCCTTACTGTAAACCTAACCCCTACCCTAACCCTTAATTGTAAACCTAACCCCTACCCTAACCTTATTGTAAACCTAACCCTACCCTAACCCTTATTGTAACCTACCCCTACCCTAATCTTTAACCTAACCCCTACCCTAACCCTTATTGTAAACCTAACCCCTACCCTAATCTTTACCCTAACCCCTACCCTACCCTTATTGTAAACCTAACCCCTACCCTAACCATTACTGTAAACCTAACCTCTACCCTACCCCTTTATTGTTAAACCTAACCCCTACCCTAACCCTTATTGTAAACCTAACCCTCCCAACCCTAATCTTTACCCTAACCCCTACCCTAACCCTTATTGTAACCCTAACCCTCTACCCTAACCCTTATTGTAAACCTAACCCCTACCCTAACCCTAAACTTTACCCTAACCCCTTACTGTAAACCTACCCCCTACCCTTGACTGTAAACCTACCCCTACCCTAAACCCTTATTGTAAACCTAACCCTTATTGTAAACCTAACCCCTACCCTAACCCTTATTGTAAACCTGACCCTTATTGTAAAACCTAACCCCTACCCTGACTCTTATGTAAACCTAACCCTTATTGTAAACCTAACCCCTACCCTAACCACCTTATAGTAAACCTGACCTTATTGTAAACCTAACCCCGACCCTGACTCTCGTAAACCTGACCCTTATTTAACCTACCCTAACTCTTTATCCTAACCCTTACTTGTAAACCTAACCCCTACCCTCACTTACTAACCTTGACTACCTTATTGTAAACCTAACCCCTACCCTGACCTCTCTTACTGTAACCTTAACCCTACCCTGAACCTCTTATTGTAAACCTAACCCTTATTGTAAACCTACCCTATTTTAAACCTAACCCCTACCCTGAACCTAGCTAACCTAACTTATTGTAAACCTAACCCCTACCCTAACCCTTATTGTAAACCTAACCCCTACCCTAAACCCTTATTGTAAACCTAACCCCTACCCTGACCCTTTGTAAACCTACCCTACCTAACTCTTATGTAAAACCTAACTCCACCTGACTGTAACCTAACCCCTACCCTGAACCCTTATGTAACCACCTACCTACTATTGTAACCTAACTAAACCACACTCCCCTACCCTAACCCTTATTGTAAACCTAACCCTACCCTACCTACCTTACTGTAAACCTAACCCCTACCCTAACCCTTCTACCTAACCCTATTGTAACCTACCTACCCTCTTATTAAACCTACCTACCCTACCTTATTGTAAACCTAACCCTACCCTAACCCTTATTGTAAACCTAACCCCTACCCTAAACTATACTTTTGTAAACCTAACCCTATACTTATTGTAAACCTAACCCCTACCCTGACTCTTATTGTAAACCTGACCCTTATTGTAAACCTAACCCCTACCCTGACTCTTATTGTAAACCTAACCCTTATTGTAAACCAACCCCTACCCTGACTCTTATTGTAAACCTGACCCATGACCTACCCTACCCTTATTGTAAACCTGACCCTTATTGTAAACCTAACCCCTACCCTGACCTCTTATTGTACACCTGACCCTTATTGTAACCTAACCCCTACCCTGACTCTTATTGTAAACCTGACCCTTATTGTAAACTAACCCCTACCCTGACTCTTATTGTAAACCTAACCCTTATTGTAAACCTAACCCCTACCCTGACTCTTATTGTAAACCTGACCCTTATTGTAGAACTAACCCCTACCCTGACTCTTATTGTAAACCTAACCCTTATTGTAAACCTAACCCCTCCCTGCTGTAAACTAACCCCTACCCTAATCTACCCTAACCCTTACTGTAACACTACCCCTACTACCTTATTAAACCTACCCTACCCTAACCCTTATTGTAACCTAACCCCCCTAACCCTTATTGTAAACCTCCACCCTAATCTTTACCTACCCCTACCCTAACCCTTATTGTAAACCTAACCCCTACCCTAATCTTACCCTAACCCCTACCCTAACCTTATTGTAAACTAACCCCTACCCTAACCCTTACTGTAAACCTACCTCTACCCTAACCCTTATTGTAAACCTAACCCCTACCTAACCTTAATTTAAACCAACCCTACCCTAACCTAATCTTTACCCTAACCCCTACCCTAACCTTATTGTAAACCTAACCCCTACCCTAACCCTTATTGTAAAACCTACCACCTACCCTAACCCTAATCTTTACCCTACCCCTTACTGTAAACTCCTAACCCCTACCCCTGACTGTAAACCTAACCCCCACCCTAACCCTTTATTGTAAACCTAACCCTTATTGTAAACCTAACCCCTACCCTAACCCTTATTGTAAACCTGACCCTTATTGTAAACCTAACCCCTACCCTGACTCTTATTGTAAACCTGACCCTTATTGTAAACCTACCCCTACCCTAACCTTATTGTAACCTGACCCTTATTGTAAACCTAACCCCTACCCTGACTCTATTGTAAACCTGACCTTATTGTAAACTAACCCCTACCCTGACTCTTATTGTAAACCTGACCCTTATGTAAACCTAACCCCTACCCTGACTCTTATTGTAAACCTGACCCTTATTGTAAACCTAACCCCTACCCTGACCCTTATTTAAACCTAACCCCTACCCTAACCTTATTGTAAACCTGACCCTTTTGTAAACCTAACCCCTACCCTGACCCTTATTGTAAACCTAACCCCTACCCTAACTCTTATTGTAAACCTGACCCCCGTATTGTAACCTAACCCCTACCCTGACTCTTATTGTAAACCTAAACCTTATTGTAAACCTAACCCCTACCCTGACTCTTATTGTAAACCTAACCCTTATTGTAAACCTAACCCCTACCCTGACTCTTATTGTAAACCTAACCCTTTATGTAAACCTAACCCCTACCCTGACTGTAAACCTAACCCCTACCCTAATATCTTTTTTACCCTAACCCTTACTGTAAACCTAACCCCTACCCTAACTGTAAAACCTAAACCCCTACCCTGACTCTTATTGTAAACCTAACCCTTATTGTAAACCTAACCCCTACCCTGACTCTTATTGTAAACCTAACCTTATTGTAAACCTACCCCTACCCTAACCCTTATTGTAAACCTAACCCTTATTGTAATCTAACCCCTACCCTGACTGTAAACCTACCCTACCCTTATCTTTACCCTAACCCTTACTGTAAACCTAACCCTACCCTAACTGATAACCTAACCCCTACCCTAACCCTTATGTAAACCTAACCTACCCGGACCCTTATTGTAAACCTAACCCTATTGTAACCTAACCCTATTGTAACCTAACCCCTACCTACCTTACCTAACCTACTGTAAACCTAACCCTACCCTAACTTTAACCCTAACCCCTACCCTAACCTTATTGTAAACCTAACCCTACCTACCCTACGACCACCCTACCTACCCTTATTGTAAACCTAACCTAACCTACCCTACCTACTGTAACCTATACATACCTTAGTAACCTAACCCCTACCCTGACTGTAAACCTAACCCCTACCCTAACCCTTATTGTAAACCTAACCCCTACCCTGACTGTAAACCTAACCCCTACCCTAACCCTTACTGTAAACCTAACCCCTACCCTAACCCTTACTGTAAACCTAATCCCTACCCTAACCCTAATCTTTACCCTAACCCTTATTGTAAACCTAACCCCTACCCTAACCCTTACTGTAAACCTAACCTCCTAACCCTACCCTACCCTTATTGTAAACCTAACCCTACCCTAACCCTTATTGTAACTAACCTACCCTGACACCCTAATCTTACCCTAACTACCCTGACCCTTATTGTAAACCTAACCCCCTACCCTAACCCTTATTGTAAACCTAACCCCTACCCTAACCCTAATTTTACCTAACCTTATGTAACCTAACCCCTACCCTGACTGTGAAACCTAACCCCTACCCTAACCCTTATTGTAAACCTAACCCCAACCCTAACCTTAATCTTTAACCCTAACCCTTATTGTAAACCTAACCCTAACCTAACCCTAACTTTATACCCTAACACTTATTGTAACCAACCCTGACCCTTCCCTAACCCCTACCCTAACCTTATGTACACCTAACCCCTACCCTAACCCTTATTGTAAACTACCCTTATTGTAAACCTAACCCCTACCCTGACTGGTAAACCTAACCCTTACCCTAACCCTTATTGTAAACCTAACCCTACCTATACTGGTAAACCTAACCCCCTACCCTAACCCTTATTGTAACCTAACCCCTACCCTAACCCTATTGTAAACCTAACCCTTACCTACCTTATTGTAAACCTAACCCCTACCTAACCCTTTATTGTAAACTAAACCCTAATCTAACCCTACCCTACTGTAAACCTAACCCCTACCCTAACCCTTATGGTACCTAACCTAACCCCTAACCCTACCCTTATTGTAAACCCTAACCCCTACCCTAACCCTTATGTAAACCTAACCCCTACCCTAACCCTTATGTAAACCTAACCCTTAATACCCCTAACCCCTACGCCTAACCTCTAACCCTGACCCTTATTGTAAACCTAACCCCTACCACTACCCTTATTGTAAACCTAACCCCTACCCTAACCCTCTTAACCCTAACCCTTAACTGTAAACCTAGACCACCTACCTACCCTTATTGTAAACCTACCCTCCTACTGCAACTAACCCTCTAACCTTAGTTAAACCTAACTCCTACCCTGACGAGAAACCTAACCCCTACCTAACTCTTTAACTCCTACCTTAACCCTGGTACCAAACCTAGTACCGAATCCGTACCTAAGCGTCCCTAACCTTACCACTTTGTGTAAACCTAACCCCTACCCTAACCTTAGAATCCTGAACTCCGACCCTGACGTAAACCTAACCCCCGTACCCTAACCCTAATCTTTAACCTACCCTTATTTGTAAACCTAACCCTACCCTACCCTTCTGTAGCTAACCACCTAAACCCTAACTAACCCTACCAACCTTATTGTAAACCTAACCCCTACCCTAACCCAATCTTTACCCTAACCCTCTGTAAACCTCACCTAAACCCTTATTGTAAACCTAAACCCCTACCCTAACCCTTTATTGTAAACCTAACCCCTACCCTGACCTTTATTACCTGCACTCCTAACCTAACCCTTATTGTAAACGCAACCCTACCCTGACCTCATTGTAAACCTAACCCCTATACTGTAACACTCCCTACTACTACTCTAACTACCCTACATCGTTTCGTACGCCTTGACCCTACCCCTACCCTAGCGAACCCTTATGCTAAACCAACCCCTACCCTGAACCCTTATTGTAAACATACCTTATTGCGTAAACCTAACCTCTACCCTGACCCTTATTGTAAACCTACCCATTACTACCCCTACCCGGACTTGATGAACCTAAACCCTGAACCCTTATTGTAAACCTAACCCTACCCTGAATCAAACCTGCCTTATTGTAAACCTAAACCCCTACCCACTTATACCAACCTTGTAATCCTCCTGACTGAAACCTAACCCCTACCCTAACCGCAAGCAGTTGCATGACCATCTAGATAATTTATTTGGATAGTCTGACTATTGTTTCCGTTCTGTATAAAAGCATCATAAAATAGTTCAAAGACTACCCTTGTCCTAGCCAGTCTGTTTGTGCTATCATGCCGTCATGTCAATTGACAGCGATGAAGTTGACGAGAGCACAGAGGCCTATCTGGGACCAGGATACCATCGTATCTGGTAATGGTGTGAACAGTTACACATCCCTGTCAAGTAAAAACAAAGAAGAAAAATACGAATTTGCAGGTTTATTATGATGTTCAAACATTTCATTGTAAATATACATCCTCCAAATGATTTGACGACTGCTCCGTTGTCATATGACGTGTCCACTCCCTACGATGATAAAAATGGACTTCTATGCTACCCGTGTTTAAAAATGTTACTACTACTGAAATAATCTGGTCCTGTTTTTAGAACCAGGTAAACGTGGTAACTGGTGTTGTGGTTAACCAGTGATCAGAACACTACTTTTCATTTTGAAATGTATTTTTTCGTGTGAGACAATGCACTTTTTTCTTAAAAGAACAATGTATGTGTTTGGCAGTTAGTGAAAATCTAGTCTTGTAGTCTTACAAAACACTGTAGACAAGAGTACAAATGTCCATAATCTTCATAACATTGAGTAGTGTGTCTCTGACAGTTAGTGTAGAGTTTAAACATTTGTGAATATGTTCCTCACCCGTCTCCAAAACAAAGAGAAGCACCAACCCTTGTGAATACTGGTGAAACATTCAAATCCTGACCCACG